>NC_058086.1:145063104-145363104 GCF_014858855.1 Bufo gargarizans
TGCATATATAAATGCATATAAAATTGTATCTATATAAAAGTCGAAAACATTTTCACACGGGTAGGATTACTGCAAACTGTCTCAGGTGCCTAAGAGACTGTGTTCTGCAGCATCGTTCGCTGTATGGTATGGTACAGTATGTAAATCAATGGGTTAAAAATCTGTGTCCAAGGATACCATTATACATATATTTAAAATAACATATATACAGGTCCTTCTAAAAAAATTAGCATATTGTGATAAAGTTCATTATTTTCTGTAATGTACTGATAAACATTAGACTTTCATATATTTTAGATTCATTACACACCAACTGAAGTAGTTCAAGCCTTTTATTGTTTTAATATCGATGATTTTGGCATACAGCTCATGAAAACCCAAATTTCCTATCTCAAAAAATTAGCATATCTCATCCAACCAATAAAAGAAAAGTGTTTTTAATACAAAAAAAGTCAACCTTCAAATAATTATGTTCAGTTATGCACTCAATACTTGGTCGGGAATCCTTTTGCAGAAATGACTGCTTCAATGCAGCGTGGCATGGAGGCCATCAGCCTGTGGCACTGCTGAGGTGTTATGGAGGCCCAGGATGCTTCCATAGCGGCCTTAAGCTCATCCAGAGTGTTGGGTCTTGCGTCTCTCAACTTTCTCTTCCCAATATCCCACAGATTCTCTATGGGGTTCAGGTCAGGAGAGTTGGCAGGCCAATTGAGCACAGTAATACCATGGTCAGTAAAGCATTTACCAGTGGTTTTGGCACTGTGAGCAGGTGCCAGGTCGTGCTGAAAAATGAAATCTTCATCTCCATAAAGCTTTTCAGCAGATGGAAGCATGAAGTGCTCCAAAATCTCCTGATAGCTAGCTGCATTGACCCTGCCCTTGATAAAACACAGTGGACCAACATCAGCAGCTGACATGGCACCCCAGACCATCACTGACTGTGGGTACTTGACACTGGACTTCAGGCATTTTTGGCATTTCCCTCTCCCCAGTCTTCCTTCAGACTCTGGCACCTTGATTTCCGAATGACATGCAACAGTCCAGTGCTGCTTCTCTGTAGCCCATGTCAGGCGCTTCTGCCGCTGTTTCTGGTTCAAAAGTGGCTTGACCTGGGGAATGCGGCACCTGTAGCCCATTTCCTGCACACGCCTGTACACGGTGGCTCTGGATGTTTCTACTCCAGACTCAGTCCACTGCTTTCGCAGGTCCCCCAAGGTCTGGAATCGGTCCTTCTCCACAATCTTCCTCAGGGTCCGGTCACCTCTTCTCGTTGTGCAGCTTTTTCTGCCATACTTTTTCCTTCCCACAGACTTCCCACTGAGGTGCCTTGATACAGCACTCTGGGAACAGCCTATTCGTTCAGAAATTTCTTTCTGTGTCTTACCCTCTTGCTTGAGGGTGTCACTGATGGCCTTCTGGACAGCAGTCAGGTCGGCAGTCTTACCCATGATTGCGGTTTTGAGTAATGAACCAGGCTGGGAGTTTTTAAAAGCCTCAGGAATCTTTTGCAGGTGTTTAGAGTTAATTAGTTGATTCAGATGATTAGGTTAATAGCTCGTTTAGAGAACCTTTTCATGATATGCTAATTTTTTTAGATAGGAATTTGGGGTTTTCATGAGCTGTATGCCAAAATCATCAATATTAAAACAATAAAAGGCTTGAACTACTTCAGTTGGTGTGTAATGAATCTAAAATATATTAAAGTCTAATGTTTATCAGTACATTACAGAAAATAATGAACTTTATCACAATATGCTATTTTTTTGAGAAGGACCTGTATAATATAAAATAAAAAAATAATATTTTTAAAAAAAAATTCAAAAAATATTTTTAAAAATAATGTAGTAACGTGGGTTCAGTTACTCACTTCACGAGGGGGGCGGTTTACCAGGATAAGCATAAAACACCTGTAAACCAAGTACCCCCCCAGCCTGGATCGCTTCTAGAGTATTAACGGATGAAGGCAGCAAATCACACGGGTGCTTCTCTTCAAAGGTCTTTATTTGCATATGTAAGTAAATCCGGCTCAACGCGTTTCGGGACAGGCACGTCCGATCATCAGGAGCAATATATTGCTCCTGATGAAGGGACGTGCCTGTCCCGAAACGCGTTGAGCCGGATTTACTTACATATGCAAATAAAGACCTTTGAAGAGAAGCACCCGTGTGATTTGCTGCCTTCATCCGTTAATACTCTAGAAGCGATCCAGGCTGGGGGGGTACTTGGTTTACAGGTGTTTTATGCTTATCCTGGTAAACCGCCCCCCTCGTGAAGTGAGTAACTGAACCCACGTTACTACATTATTTTTAAAAATATTTTTTGAATTTTTTTTTAAAAATATTATTTATTTTATTTTATATTATATATATGTTATTTTAAATATATGTATAATGGTATCCTTGGACACAGATTTTTAACCCATTGATTTACATACTGTACCATACCATACAGCGCACGATGCTGCAGAACACAGTCTCTTAGGCACCTGAGACAGTTTGCAGTAATCCTACCCGTGTGAAAATGTTTTAGACTTTTATATAGATACAATCTTTTGACCTTTTTTGCAGGTTTTTATACGCGTTTATATATGCATAAACATATATGTGCTTTTATCTCACAGCTCGAGACATATATACACACCCCTACATCCAAAAAACTTGCTCCTCATACCAACACAAAGCCCAAATACCAATCAGTAACAATCAACCACTATTGGCGCTCAAAAGGGTATATTCCAAATAGGCGAGATCTGAAGGGTATCTCTACCCACCAGTCCCCTTACTTGGCTCACTACTGTATTCTCTACAGGCAGACATCTTGTCGACCTGACTATACCCGGAGCAGCCTTTAGTATTCAACACCAAACCTTCTCTCCATTTCCACTCCTATAAACCCGAGGCGCCTCAAGTCTTTCAGATCTAGTGGAACCCCTTTCCAACAGATCGGTCTGACCCTCACACTTTCTCTCTCTTATAGTCCGGACAAAAAAACATTGCATGCAATGGTGACGAAGTAGAGAATCTGGCAATGCCAGACCCTGCAAGATGGGGCAGGCTACTTTGTGCCAGAACAACATGCCGGATCTTCTAATGGAGACATGAAAAAGCCTTAGTTGGCACAGGGTGTCCACACTGACAGCCCGTTACATACTGAATCCCATGAGAGAACAGCTGGGATGACTCCATGTGTAGCCCTTATCTCTGAACTCCTGACAGCTCATAAATACCCATTGTAGGTCAGTTCATGCTAAAGGTTTAGCCATAAGGAGTGTCTATGAGTTGTCAGAATTTAGTATAATGAAAAAGCCTGCTGGTCTTAAAATACACTTAAAGTGAAAGCTGTGTCAGAAAAAATGTTAAAGGGGTTGTCATAGACAATGGGGGCATATCGCTAGGATATGCTCTCATTGTCTTATAGGTGTGGGTCCTAATGCTGGGACCTGCACCTATTTAGAGAACGGACCCCCGGAAGGTTTTGGCTGGAGGACTCCGGTCCGGCCACCACCAAGCCGGCTTCCCATAGAAATGAATGGGAGCATACTTCGCATGCACGGCCCCCGTTCCCATTCATTTCTAGGGCGCCGACGGAAATAGCTGAGCCAGCGCTTGGCTATTTTCACCGGCCCCATAGAACATGAATGGAGCGTGGCTGCGCATGCGCAGTGCGCCCTCCTTCACTTGCAAGGCTCCGTTCTCGATATAGGTGCAGTTCCGTCGGCCCTTAAAAAATGAATGGGAGCAGGGGCCGTGCATGCGCGGTATGCTCCCATTCACTTCTAAGGGGAGCCGGCTTGGTGGTGGCCGGACCGGAGTCCTCCAGACACCACCTTCCGGGGCTCCGTTCTCTATATAGGTGCAGGTCCCAGCAGTGGGACCCACACCTATAAAACAATGGGTTCATATCCTAACGATATTGTCACAATAGGTAGGGAAGGTAACAGCAGACTAAAAGACAAACTAAACAGACTGAGGACCCACAAGCTAGGGAAAAACAAGGTCACCTCCTAGAAATCCCTGACACACTTTCCCTAGGCTGCTAAGCCCATGTGCATACCTCAATGGTAGATATACACATGTATATGTCCCCGTGCCTAAGACTATAACACACTAAACAGACCCTCAGCAATAGGAAAAAAGGGTAAGAGACACCCAGCGCCTTCTATCACTGAAGGCACTAGCGTCCCCACTAGAGGCCTAGACAAAACAGAAACCAAAAGGGAAAAGACTTATCTGATACGAGAAGGAGCAGACGATCCACCAAGCATCCAAAGCTCACACAAGGTAGAACTATAACCTGAAAAGGCTATAGGGAAAAAGGGAGGTACAAATAGCTTCACTAATCACCAAAAGAACACCACCTGGGAGAAGGTGGAACTTTGCTCAAACCCACAACAAAAACTATCAGGTCGAGTCACGTGCAGCAATTCTGAGATCTCAAACCACCCACAGGGCAGGGTATGACAGATATACCCCCATTGTCCATGATGAGACAACCCCTTTAAACATTTTTTAATAAAGAACAATTGTAAAAAATTATTTTTAGACCAACATGAGTAAAATGCAATACTTGAAAAAAATGGACCCCAAAGGTGTCCATAGCCTTTAAAGGAGTCATCTAATATCTGAAATTTTTCCCCCCCACACGCAATGCACAGACCCCTGGTATGGATTATACTTACCTGTTCCCCGTCACCTGCATCGCAGCCGCTGCATCTCCACGTCTCTCGGATCAAAACATCCGATGACGGGGGGAAGCAGCCAATAGCAGACCCACGACGGGGACGAGCCCCCTTGAGGCAGGTCACCGTAACGGTCTGCTATTGGCTGAACCCCCCCGTTGCTGGATGTTTTGAGCCGGGAGACGGGGAGATGCCACTGCGGCCATGCAGGGCTCCGGAGCAACGTGGGTCCCGGGGAGCAGGTAAGTATAATCCATACAAGGGGCACGGACATTGGGGGGGATAATTTAGATATTGGATAACCCCTTTAATGCCCAGTGTGGCTCCATACCACTGGTGACACCTGAAAGTGTCTCACAAGCTAGAAAAGTTTGAGGACCTCTGGGTTAGGCCTCTTGCACACGACCGTATGGCTTTTTCAATATTTTGCGGTCCTCAAAAAACGGATTCGCAAAAATTATGGATGACGTCCGCATGCATTTCATTTTTTGCGGAACGGAACAGCTGGCCCCTGATAGAACAGTACTATCCTTGTCCTATATGCGGACAGTAATAGGACATGTTTTATCTTTGAACGGAAATACGGAAACGGAAGGCATACGGAGTACCTTCCGGTTTTTTTTGCGGATCCATTGAAATTAATGGTTCCGTATACGGAATGCAAAAAACTGAACGAAAAAAAAAAACAACAACAATGATGACCAAGGGGAAGGGACCCACAAATCATCATTACATTTCATCTAGGGTCACTTTAAAAAATAAATAAAGCGGAGTTCCTCTTTAAGCAGTGAGTGTGATATTTCTAGGTTGGCATAATTTGATGAAGTGCATACAGATCACTACTATTTCATGACTTTCCGTTATTTGGCACCACTATGTCAGAAAGATAAATGAACGCGGCATTACATCAGCGTTACTGCTGACTGCACACCAGACTGTGCTGCGTTCCATTATACATCCCCATTACACCCCTGCCATAGCAGAATGCCACAGGCCCACAGCAAAGCACCTGTGCCCCTAGGAAACGCACATTTTCATCGTGTTGGCATTAACATTTAGCTTTTTCTCCTATTTTTGCAAGCTTCACAAAAAGGAACTTTACAAAGGATTATGTAAAATACAATAAAATTAAAATGCAGCGTGACAAGAGCTGCTTAGCATCACACATAAGTAAGAGCACCTAACAGAAGTTAAAATATCTTCAAATCTTAAAAAAATATGTAGATCCCTAATAATTCTTTATTTTAATAAAAGAATGAAATCCATATCATCATGTAGCAGCCCAGTCTATGAATGATCCCTGCTCCGCCTAATACTAGGTTTTACTCCAGCTCGTCATCCTACAGTCTATAGGGCTATTTGACCCCACACCACCCCCTCCCCAGCCAAGGTGTTGACTTTCTGATTTTCTAGGGTAGGAGATAAGCCCAATGCTAAACAGGCAGAGTTGAAATAGTTAAGTTCACAAATTATTCAACACAAAGAAACTTCCCTGTGGATTATATGATTTATTCATCATTCATCTTATTTAACACTGAATGATGCCATTTAGGTCACTCTGTGGTTTTAGTATACCGTACTTTGGATTGTTTATGAAAAAAAATAAGAAAGAAAAAACGGAATCAACTACCTGCATTACAATTGTTATATTAGATGTATCAGAAATTGAAATCAGATCTAGTTTATACATTTTCCTTTACATTGTGTATTAAAGGGGTTATCCAATCCCTATAATGACCCCCACAATACCCAGGCCCCTCGTATACATTATCCTTACCTGCTCTCCGGATCCCTGCACGGCCGCCGCTGCATCAAAACGCGATGCTTTGTATAACGCTCGTTCATCAGGTCATCGTGTTGTTCTGCCGGGACGGAAAATCACTGTTCCTGCAGATGACGTAACAGTGATCGGGAGCGTTTGCCTTGTTCCAGATCATGTGTCAAATAATTGGTCCATGTCGCAGGACCCTTAGTTTTTACATAGGGAGCGATCCTTGGAAACACAGCTGAAGATCACAGTCCACAAACAGGGTTAACAGTCACGCTAAGATTACCATTTAAATATGAAAGGTGTAGAAGATTTTTTTTTAAAAAAGTCCAAATGAGTAGAATGCAATAATAATAAAAAATTGCGGGCCACAATACATGAACTCCGACCGTGGGGCAGCCGCAGCGGATCGCAGACGATTCACTTTAATGGGTCCGCGATCCGCCTGTTCCGAAAAAAGATAGGACATGGTCTATCCTTTTGCGGAACGGAAGTATGGGACGAAACCCCACGGAAGCACTCCGTAGTCCTTCCGGTCCGCATTTCCGGACTTGCGGACCCATTGAAGTGAATGGGTCCACATCCGTGATGCGGAATGCCCAAGGAACGGTGCCCGTGTATTACAGATCCGCAATACGGCAACGGGCAGCACACGTTCGTGTGCAGGAGGCCTAAGGTGTAGAAAACATTTGGCTGTTTTTTAAGTTGAGTTTGTCCAAGATATGTAAAAATAATATATAAAACAGATTCTTCTTTGCATTTTTTTTTATATTTTGGATGATCTACCGTAGGAGAGCACCACCGTGTACCGATATACAGACATGTTTTGTGCAATAACGGAACGGAAGAGAACTTAAATCAGAGAAAAAAAAATCTCAGATACAGAACAACGGATCCGTGAAAAACGGACCGCAAAACAACAACGGTCGTGTGCATGAGCCCTAAGGCTGTGAACAAACTTTTGGAGCTTTTACAGTATATGGCACCCACAGCACTCTATGGCGCCCTACTGTACTTGGCTACCATTTCATATGGGGGCATATATATAGGGTAATTGCTGTTGGATTCCTTTTAAATCATGGCATATAGGCTTGAGCGAATCGAGCTTCGGATCACAGATCCAAAGTCGATTCGTTTAGAACTTCCGTTTTAATGCTGTTTCCGTACAGCATTAAAATGTATTGGCTCCGTGGAGAAGGCCTAAGGCTCATTTCACATGACCGATACGGAATGATTCAGGGTCTGTTCAGGGAAAAACTGATGGTTTTACATGCAAGTTTAATCAGTTTTGTCTGCAATTGTGTTCCGTTTTTTTCCATTTTGTGATATGTTTTTCACGCGTTTGAAGAAAAACTGAAGAATGAGGCCTCTTTCACACAAGCAAGCTTTCCATCCAGATGCAATGTGTGTGTGTTATGAAGGTATAGCATCTAGACTGAATCCTGACCCATTCATTTCAATGGGTTTGTGTACATGATCATTGTCTAACGGACAAGAATAGGACATGCTATATTTTTTTTTGCGGGGCCACTTTTTTGCAGCATTGCAGATCCAGAAGTCTATGGGAATTATTAGAAGTAGCATACACCACACACACCCTTGAAGTGCGGTATTTGGGTCAATGGTGTTTTTTTTTTCAGGTTTTTTATAATAATATTTATTGATATAGCACCATCATATTCTGTAGTGCTTTACAAATTCTTTGACCCTTGAGGTGCGGTATTTGGGTCAATGGCGTTTTTTTTTTTTTTTATCTCAGCATTCTCTGGGTCTGCAATTTTTTCCCCATAGACATCTATTTTTATTTTTTATTTTTATTTTTGCATACTTTCCTATAGAAAAAAATGCAAGGCATAGAAATAAATCCCTCAAAAACACAAATGAAAAACACAGAAACAATTCAAACTCATGGACAACCAAGAGACATAGAAGAGAAGGACTGAGCCAAGGAGTAGATGAATGTCCTGCTTGGAGTTAGGCTACTGTGCCATAGTTATATACCCATGAAACATGTCCTCTTCTAGGAGTAGTTGAAGATAGTCTTCACTTCAGGACATAGGAACTTGAGCCATTATCAGCCATGTCAAGTGCACTAAACTGCTGGAGGCGTTCTCTGGTCTGTTTAATGGTTACTTATTTGTACTGCAGCTATCCAGCTCTACAAGCAAGAAGCACAGACCACAAAGCCGGTGTGACAACCCAGGGCAGGGAGCGGCTGGTAGCTTCCCAGGATACGGTTGAGATGGAGAAGCTTGAGACAAACTATTTGACTGTGGGAGGAAACCAATGAAGCTGAAGATGGGACATCTTACCGACAGACTGACTCAGAGATTGGTGAGTGGGAGACAAAGGTGTCCTCTGTCACGCAGGCTGTGGTCGGCCGCCCTGATAAATTATCACTTAATTTCACATAGTGTCGTTTAAAAAACAAAAATTTTTTAAATAAAAACTTGAGTAAATCTTAAAGAGGACCTTTCACCGATCCTGACATTGTGAACTAAGTATACAGACATGGAGAGCTGCGCCCGGGGATCTCACTGCACTTACTATTATCCCCGGGCGCCGCTCCGTTCTCCTGCTATGCCCTCCGGTATCTCCGGTCACTAAGTTATGGTAGGCGGAGTCTGCCCTTGTTCTTCTGTAGCGCTGGCCAATCGCATTGCAGAGCTCACAGCCTGGGAGAAAATAACCTCCCAGGCTGTGAGCTCTGCGCTGCGATTGGCCAGCGCTACAGCAGAACAAGGGCAGACTCCGCCTACCATAACTTAGTGACCGAAATCTCTGCCTACTATAACTTAGTGAGCGAAGATACCGGAGGGCATAGCAGGAGAACGGAGCGGCGCCCAGGGATAATAGTAAGTGCAGTGAGATCCCCGGGCGCCGCTCTCCATGTCTGTATACTTAGTTCACAATGTCAGGATCGGTGAAAGGTCCTCTTTAAATACTTTATGCACACAACCGCATGTATTTTGTGGTCCGCAAAATACGGATGTTGATTGTGTAACGTTCGTGCTTCATCCGGATACTGTAAGTCACGGGTGTCAAACACAAGGCCCGCGGGCCGAATCCGGCCCGCCAGACCTCGTCATGTGGCCCGCGTAGCCGCCGCCGGCCGCCAGCCTTCACCTTTTATTATCACTTCCTGCAGGCGGCCCCTGCAGGAAGTGATAATAAATCGCATAATGAGCGGCAGGGCTTTTTTTCTGGCGGAACGCACCGGAACGGCATTCCGCCACCTTTTGACATCGCAGCCTGGCATGCTCCAGCATCACAGACTGCGATGTATCAGCGGGGAGGGACTGGGAGGAGGAGCTGGGGGCCGGTGCGTTCACTGTGCTCCGGCCCCCAGCTCCAGTAGTTATAAAATGTGTACAATTAATAAGGATTCTATTCATGAGGCCCCCTCTGCAGTAGAACATTCAATATAGCCACATCCTACTCACGGGGCTGTTATCTTAATGCTGGCCGGCCGGGCAGACGAGCGGCAGCGTCACGACTGACGTCATGTGCCCGGCCTACTTTCTGAATGAAGGAGGCGGCGCAGGCATGTGACGTCAGTCGTGACGCTGCCGCTCGTCTGCCCGGCCGGCCAACATTAAGATAACAGCCCTGTGAGTAGGATGTGGCTATATTGAATGTTCTACTGCAGAGGGGGCCTCATGAATAGAATCCTTATTAATTGTACACATTTTATAACTAGTCTGTACTGGAGCGGCAATGGGGGGGGGGGGGGTCTGTGGATGGCACTGTTATGAGGTGGGGGGGTCTGTGGATGGCACTGTTATAGGATGGGGGATCTGTGGATGCCATCCCCAGATCCCCCATTAACAGTGCCATCCCCATCTGGGGGGTTTCTTTGCTGGGCTGGACTTTTATAGCCCCCCCCAAATTTTACTTGCATCCCTGTTCTCTAAAGGGGCGGTTTTAGGGGGCGGTCCTAGGGGTGGGCAGATCCCCCATAAGTCCGATACAACCGGCCCTTTGAGGATGACCAAACTGCTGATGCGGCCCCCGATGAATTTGAGTTTGACACCCCTGCTGTAAGTGGTCTGCATTTTGATTCCAACTATAAGACATGTTCTTTCCGCATGTTTTTTTTGTATAGGACTGTGTGATGTAGTTTGGTTGTCTGCATTTCTGTGATGGCCATTCATGCTACCTACGGTGGGCAAGCCTGCTATGTGTGACCGCATTGACCCTTTACATGTATGTAACACACATATGTTTATATGTCACTTTGGGCAAACTTACAGCTCTCCCATCTCTATGCGGTTTTTATACCCAGTGTTTATGACCCCCTTTCCCTGTTAGTTGGGTATATGTGAGGGTGGTTGCTCACGGTCCCGTTACACGGGGCGTCCCACTCTCCTTTACCTTGTGCCTTTGTGTTATAATAATTGCATTGTGTCTTAATAAACTACATATATATTTTATATGTGTGTTCTCTCATTTTCTATGGGGTCATTGTTTTTTTTCCGTTGGTTGGCTTTTTTCTATAGGACATCTGCTTTCCGCATTGATATGTCCATTCTGCAAAAAGACATGTTCTATACCCACCGAAATGAATGTGAAAAAAACAAATTCAAAATGGACGTCAGCCATATTTTGCAGACCGTAAAATACATATGGTTATGTGCATGAGGCCTAAAGGAAAGCCTCAGGCTTCATGCATGCGGCCATAGTGTTGCTTTGCATGGGTGTGCTGTTGGCATCTTTTGCAGCCCCATTGAGATGAATGGGTCTGCATCCAAACCGCATAGGAGATATGAAAATTGCCTGCGTTGCCGGAGGATTTACCTAATTTATGACGAGGTGTCTGCCTCATCATAAATTAGGCGCATCTCCGGCAGTCCGTACACCTAGAGCCCTTGGCTGGAATAGTTTTTACTCCTCATTTATGCCTATTTTCTGGCATAAAGTTCCGTCAATTTACCGGGGCCAATTGGGGAGGGCGGTGTAAAAATGCCTGTGTGACAAAATATTGCTGCATGGGCATTTAAAAGTCACAAAAAGCGGTCTTGTGACTATTTTTAGGCCAAAAACTGGCGTAAAATGTTCAAGTGACCACTATGGAATCGGATAAATCCAATGTATGGGACGATCTTAGGGCTCATGCACATGAATGTTTGCCGGCCGGGCCCATTCCGTGCCTCTGTTCTGCACCGCACCTTCCTTATATTGCGGACCTGCTGTTTGCAGGCCGCAATATGGGCCCGGCCGTCACACGTTCACGTGCCTTAGCCCTTAGGCTATGTTCAAACGGCTAAAAACAGTGCAGATCAAAAGGCTCATCTGCCTCTGTGAACAGCACGTTTGGTGGTGGAGATGCAGCCAAATATCCCTCTATTTTAGCGCCGCCTTATTGACTTTAATAGGGAACGCAGCTAATACACACTTAAATGAAGTAACATGCCACATTTCAAGTGTTTTCTTCTAAATGAGCTGCGTAAAAAAAAAACAACACCACCATCATATGCACTAGGTTACACCCCATAAATTGGCCATTCCATGCGGTTTTGTTAACCTTTGCAAGAAATCTGCAATGTGTCCTAAGTGTTATGCCCGGAACGGTGTTTGGTGAAGACTGTCCCTACCATTCTGAGACTGTTTTCTACCTGTATCATGTGTCCTTGGTGTCCCTGCAGTTATCATCGTCAACCAAAAGAAAACATCATATGGGTGTTAGCCCATTAAGAAATCCCAAAAAAGTATTTATGGAGCACAGGATGGTTACACGCAGGGTGTGCACGGCTTCAGTGTGTGGGTGCGATGTCCCAGTCATGCGGATGACATACAGGTGATAGCGTCTAGAGAATGCATCATTGACACCGCCACGACATTCTCTAATATGTCAGCGCTTATCAACTTCTCCAGCACACCGAAGATACAGTAGATGACACATCATAAAGAGCTGTTTACAATGGACTTGTCACCTGTCAAATCTTTATTATACCGCCGTGACATCAGGCCTTTAAAGGACTGCTGATCTATCTAACAAACGGCCACATAGGGCATTTATCTCTGGGACAAATGTCTAATTCAGTGGTCAGCAACCTTCGGCACTCCAGTTGTTGCGAAACTACAATTCCCAGCATGCTCCATTCACTTCTATGAGAGGTCTGAGAAGAGTAGAGGAAGTATGCATGTTGGGAGTTGTAGTTTCACAACAGCTGGAGTGCCAGAGGTTGTCTACCCCTGCAAAAGAATCAGAAAATGACAAAGGTTTCTACTCCAAAAAAAAACAGAGAGGTCAGAGAAGCACAGTAAGCATACAGTAAGGGCTCATGCACATGACCGCTGCCTGTTTTGCGGTCTGTAAAATACGGATCCATAGCTTTCAGTATTGCTAGATCTACTGAAACAGCGAGAGCCTGCTACGTTGTTTCCTGACCACCTGGTGGTCTGGGCTTAGTCTCATCTTGCCTTAGTAAGGGCTTGTTCACACGACCGTATGTATTTTACGGTTCGCAAAAAACAGATCCGTGTGACGTCCGTGTGCATTCCGTATTTTGCAGAACGGAACTGCTGGCCCCTAACAGAACAGTACTATCCTTGTCTGTAATCCGGGAAATAATAGGACATGTTCAATTTTTTTGCAGAACGGAAATACGGACATATGGAAACGGAATGCACCTTCTGTTTTTTTTGCGGACCCATTGAAATGAATGGTTCCGTATATGGTCCGCCCAAAAAATAACAGAATGGACACAGAAAGAAAATATGTTCGTGTGCATGAGCCCTAACAGCTACATGAGATAACCCATTTAAGTAAAACGCCAGGAGCAGAAAAAAATAAAACGGTCACCTGTCTGTCTTGCATTTCATATTTCTCACAGATTTTCACCTAGGGTACTTCCAAAATTGCGGCAGGACGGATCCGACAGGCTGTTCACCCTGTCGGATCCGTCCTTCCGCTATCTCGCCGTGCCGCCGGACCGCCGCTCCGTCCCCTTTGACTATAATGGGGACGGGGCGGAGCTCCGGCGCAGTACGGCAGTTCGTGGTGAGAGGCCGCCGGACTAAAAGGTCGTAAATGCAGGACTTTTAGTCCGACGGCCTTTCGCCGTGCTGCGCCGGCGCTCCACCCCGTCCCCATTATAGTCAATGGGGACGCAGCGGCGGACCGGCGGCACGGAGAAATAGTGGAAGGACGGATCTGACAGGGTGAACAGCCTGGCGGATCCGTCCTGCCGCAAGTCTGAAAGTACCCTAACATCTGGAGATTCCGCAGGTGCAAACAATGCCACTAAAAACGCAAGGGTGCACAAACATGCCTTTAAAGGGGTTTTAAGGGCGTTTTATACCGATAGCCTATAGGTTTCTGATTGGAGGGGGTCCGACACCCGAGTCAGCTGTCAGCGGCACTCACAATAGCGTTGTGGCCTTCTCTCAGAAAACCAAGCACAGAGCCCTCTATTTGATAGCGTCTGGGCTTGATATTGCGCTCAGTCCCATTCACTTTAGAGCCGAGATGCTCCTAGGCCTCGTGACCGATGTACGTGATGCTACATGGCTAAGGGAAAACTATGAGGAGGCCGTGGCGCTATCACAACTGCCAGTGCCTTCTCAAACAGCTGATGGGCGTGGGTCACGGGTGTCTGATCCCCACCAATCAGATACTGATGACCTGTTCAGAAGATAGGGTATCAGTGTAAAACTCCCGGAAAGCCCCATGTGTGAGCCCACCCTTACCCACTTTATCCTGGTATTTATACCACTATGACCCAAGAAAGGCACCCATTAGGTGCTGGAATACATACACAAATAAGTTTGGATTTTGTTCTCCTCTTTCTGGTCCTTCACACAGCGCTATTTTGATGCTTGCCTCATATAGTACAACTTTTCCACAGTGTGGAAATAAATCCGCACGGATTACAATGGGTGATATGCAATGGTATGCAATGGAACATGAACGTGCTCTTTCATTTCTATTAATCGCTCCTCTTCCAAAAATAACAAAATAAATCTGCCTCTTGTGAAAGGTTCATTGTTCTTCACCCTACATAGGTAAGAGGTAGACTAAAAGCACCTTCAGAAACGAAGATGATGCCTAATATTAGATATTGGCACGGCCACCTCTACGGTACCAGCCTCCGGCCACCCATACCCACACTACAGCACCAGGTGGGGGGGGGGGGGGGAGCGCCGGGTCACAAGGACTGACATTTTATTCTACACGAAGTGTAAAGTGGAACCAGACCAGTCTAGGAATAGGTAAGGGAACCCGTAGTCAGAATCTCAGCACTCGGATTGTAATGGGATCTGACGGAGAAGTCTTTATAGATTACAGAAAAATGGGTCTGTTCGCCATCAGTTTTATAGAGCAGCATGTGGGATTCATGCATAAAAAATTATTTTGTAACCAGACACAGAGCACAGGAGACCCTAGGACACTGGCATTAGCATTGTCATAATCTTTTAATCTCACAGCTAACACAAGCAGGGATCATTAAACTCCTACACAACGCGCTGGCGGTGGACCTCGCCTGCCATCTCATGGCTGCATCCAACAACTCAACTGTAATCCGATTTTACGGCTACAGCCACATCATATTGGAGCCAGATCTCAGACGTCTACTTAAAAATATTTGACTAATATCAGTTTCTATAGGCGCAAAATTTTTGTTTCCACCTGCAACCTCGTTGTGTTACTGTTGGCAAAAATCACTATGTAAGGACACAATTTATGCCCAAGTAAAAAAAAAAAAAAAAAAAAGCAAGCAGGTGTATGCAGCGGATTAAAAGGGACTAATACTTTTGGACAGTGTGTCTGGTCTTTCATTCAGGGCTCATGCATACGACTGTATGTATTTTGGGTCCGCAAAACAGGGATCACAAAATAAAAAAACGGATGACATCTGTGTGATGTCCGTGTTACATCAGTTTTTTTTTTTTGTAGATCCATTATAACAATGCCGTCGTTGTCCGCAAAACGAACAAGAATAGGACATGTTCTATTTCTTTTTGTGGACTTGCGGATATACAGATATGGAAGTCACACGGAGTCATTACCGTTTTTTGCGGCTCCATAGAAATGAATGGTTCCAAACACGGGCTGCAAAAAAAAAAAATTAAACGGACACAGACAAGAAATAAGTTTGTGTGCAGGAAGAGAGAATTACTTACTGCCCCTTGTGAAAGTCTGAAACTACCTTGGGGAGAAAAGCTGGATCGGGACGAAGGCTTATCCTATCCTGCTGAATGGACATATAAGGAGGGTTAATGGAAAGAGCTTGCATTTCGCCCAATCCAGGCTGATGTGATGGCCACTTAAAAAAGAGACATTTTAATGTTAGGACTTTGATGGAGACTTCAGAGAGGGGTTCAAAGGGCACTTTAACCAAGGCCCGAAGTACAAGACCAAGGTGCCAAGGAGGGACTCTTGCGACCCTAGCCGGGATGTTTCTAGCGACAGCCTTACAAAATCTAGCAATTAGAGGATGTACAGCCAAACATGAATCAAACAGGATACTTAGGGCCGAAATCGGAACTTTCAATGTACTTAAGGCCATCCCTCTATCTAACCCCACTGGAGAAATTCTAAAATCCTTAGAATGCTAAGCTGACAGGAAAGGAAAGGAGGAACCCCTAAAAAAGAAAACCGACCATACTCTAGCATATATGCCTGTATTCACTTTCTTCCTACTCTTTAATAAGGTAGAGAGACTACCGAACCCGATAGCCCATTCCGGATCAGAAGAGACCTTTCAAAAACCATGGCATCAAGTGAAGGCCCCTGACTGGGGGGTGTTTTACTGGGACCTGAGACAAGAGATACGGAATCTCAGGAAGCACCCATGGCTCCCTGACCGACAGTAGTCTTAACCAGGTGAACCCTGATGGGGCCAAAAGGGGGCTATCAAAATCAAAGAAGCTTTGTCCACCTTCATTCTGTTTAACACATTGGGAATTAACTGCAACGGAGGGAATGCATACAGAAGACCCCTGCCCCAAGGCTGGAGGAAGGCATCTACTGCTGTGGGAAAATCCCCTGGACAAAGGGTAAAGTACCTTCTTACCTTCCTGTTCCTTTTTGTAGCGAAGAGGTCTATATCTGGCAACCCCCACAACTTACTATATTAGCAAAGACCTCCCGATTCAAGGACCATTCCCTCTGGTCTAGTCTGTGTCAACTCAGGTAGTCCGCTTTCTAATTGTCTACACCTCTGATATGTACGGCTGACAGTAACAACACCTTCCCCCCCCCCCCCCCCCCCACAAGGAAAAAAATCTAACTAGCAATTCCTATCAACTTTTTGGATCAGGTTCCCCCTGATAATTCAAGTAGGCCACCACGGAACCATTGTCGGACAAAACCTTTAAATGTCGGTTCTGAAGCCAAGGCAGAATCTTACATAGTTACATAGGTAATATGGTTGAAGAAAAGACAAACGTCCATCAAGTTCAACCAAGAGATAGGTGGGGACGCGAATCCCAGAAGGAAATGAGACTCAGATTTCTACACGTTTTCATAAACATTTAGGTTTTTACTTTTAGAAATTCGTCTAAACCCTTTTTGAAACTATCCACTGTTCCTGCTGTGACCACGTCCTGAGGAAGTCTTTTCCACAGATTCAAAGTTCTTACAGTAAAGAAGCTTTGAGGCTTCTCGAGACTGAACTTTTTCTTCTTTAGTCGGAGGCAGTGCCCCCTTGTCTTTTGAGCACATTTTACATGGAACAGCTTTTCGCCGTATTTTTTGTATGGCCCATTTATATACTTGTATAGGTTAATCATGTCCCCCCTTAGATGCCTCTTCTCAAGACTAAATACATTCAATTATTTTAATCTTCTTCATTACCAAGACCCTCCATGCCCCTTATCATTTTAGTCGCTCTCCTCTGTACTTTTACCAGCTGCAGTGCGTCCTTTCTATGTACTGGTGCCCAGAACTGGACTGCGTATTCCAGATGAGGCCACACCAGCGCTTTGTAAAGTGGTAGTATTACATCCCTGCCCCGCGAGTCCATGCCTTGTTTAATGCATGACAATATCCTGGTGGCCTTAGAAGCATTATGTGCTGTAATTTAATCTACCATCCACAAGGACACCCAAATCCTTCTCTATAAGTGACTCCCCCATAGTTACATCACCTAGGACATATGAAGCACAGAGATTATTACTACCAAGATGCATAACTTTACATTTGTCCACATTGAACCTCATTTGCCAAGTTGATGCCCAATCACTCAGAGTGTTCAAGTCAGCTTGTAGTGTGTGGACATCTTCCATAGACTGTACAGTACTACATAGCTTAGTGTCGTCTGCAAAAATAGAAATGGTGCTATTAATCCTGTCCTCAATATAATTAATAAATAAATTAAATAATAAAGGGCCTGGGACCAACCTGGGACCATTCTGAATAGGAATCATTGACCACAACTCTCTGGACACGGTCCTTCAGCCAGTTTTCAATCCAATTACAAACTACACTTTCCAAGCCAATAGACCTTACTTTACTTATTAGGCATCTATGAGAGACAGTATAAAAAGCCTTTGCAAAATCCAGAAACACTACATCCACAGCCGCCCCTCTGTCCAGGCTACTATTCACCTCCTCATAAAAACAAATCAGGTTAGTCTGACAACTTTTGTCCTTGGTAAACCCATGCTGGTTATCACTTATAATATTATTTATAGTCAGATACTCCTGTATATAGTCCCTTAAGAGTCCTTCAAACATTTTTCCCACAACAGAAGTTAAACTAACTGGTCTATAATTACCTGTGGAGGACCTTGATCCTTTTTTGAATATGGGCACCACGTTTGCCTTGCGCCAATCACTTGGCACTGTATCAGTCCCTAGAGAATCCTTAAAAATTATAAACAGGGGCACAGCAATGACTGAACAGAGCTCTTTAAGCACTCTTGGATGTAATCCATCTGGATCCGGAGTTTTGTTCACATTTATCCTATTTAACTTCTCTTGGACCATATCTACCGTTAGCCAATTTAGTATATCACTGGATGTACTAACAGCCGCGGTGCCACAGATATCAGCTCCTTTCTCTTCTTTTATATACAGAGCTAAAAAAGCCTATTTAGGAACTCTGCCTTTTCAGTGACTACCCCCCCTTTACCTGTGCCTCTTCAGTGACTACCCCTCTTTACCATTATTTAGGGGACCTACCTGCTCAGACCTAGGTTTTTTAGCATTTATATATTTAAAAAACTTTTTGGGATTTGTTTTGCTTTCTTTTGCTACCTGCTGTTCGTTTTGTATCTTTACTAATTTTATCTCCTTTTGCAGATTTTATTAAGCCCTTTGTAATATTCAAACGCTACAGCTGACCCCTCAGATTTGTATTTTTTAAATGCCCTCTTTTTGTCTTTTATTGCTCTTTTTACAGTAGCTGTAAGCCATGGGGGGTTTAATTTTAGCCGTTTATACTTTTTTACCTAAGGGATAAATTTTTTCGTGCAATTACTCAATGTGGATTTGAAGCTCTCCCATTTATCCTCTGTATTATTATGTGACAGTAGCTGCTCCCAGTCTATGCCCTGAAATGCTGCCCTCAACCCAGGGAAATTAGCCTCTTTGAAATTCAGTGTCTTTGCTCTGCCTGACAGAGTTTGCTTTTTATAGTTTAGGGGGAATATAATTATATTGTGGTCACTATTACCTAGTGTTTCTCGAACAGTAACATTACCAACAAGCTCTGCATCATTAGAAATTACCAGTTCCAACAGAGCATCGACCCTAGTGGGAGCTTCTACAAACTGGCCCATAAAGTGGTCCTGCAGCAAGATGAGGAATTTTCTCCCCTTTGCAGTTGAGGCAGAACCATGACCCCAGTCAATGTCTGGGAAGTTAAAATCTCCCATTATGACCACTGTACCAGCCTGTGCCGCCCGCTCTATTTGGTTATACAGTTGTGTTTCTATCTCCTCTGTGATGTTAGGGGGCCTATAGATTACACCAAGTATTATTTTTTCAGTGTTTATATCCCTTTGAACTTCCACCCATAAGGTTTCCACATCCTCACCATTCTCACCCACAATTGCCTCTTTCACACTTGTCTTCAGATCACTCCTCACATACAGGCACACGCCACCACCTTTTTCTATTGACCCGTCTTTCCTAAATAGTGTAAAACCCTCAATATTAACAGCCCAGTCATGTGAAGAGTCCAACCATGTCTCAGCCACACCAACTACATCTATATGTTCTAGTACCATAGCCTCCAGGTCCCCCATTTTGCTAGCTAGACTTCTGGCATTTGTGAAAATACATATTAAATTACTATTACCTGTAAAGTGATTATCTAGGATTGTTTGGTTAATGTTTGTATGTAACAGGTTCTTGTTACCAGCAGTTCCATTTTTTAAAATAAATTTACAGTTATGCCCAGTCTTCCTATTTTCTTTGCTAACCCCAGCCCCCACTAAATCCCCACTGTCCCCTTCTATAACCCACTCTCTACCACCTTATTAGTATGACACCTCCCCCCCCCCCCCGATCCTAGTTTAAAAACTCCTCCAGCCGACTAACCATTGTTTCCCCCAGGACAGTTGCACCCTCCCCATTGAGGTGCAGCCCATCCCTACTGTAGAGCCAGTAACCGACCGCAACGTCGTCCCAGTTCTCCATGAACCCAAACCCTTCTTTCCTGCACCAGCTTCTGAGCCACTTATTTAACTCCTAGTTCCCTAAAATCATTTTTAAGGACCTTCTATCTCCCACTGACTTTGTCATTGGTGCCAATGTGTACCATGACTGCCGGGTCATCCCCAGCCCCACCCAGTAATCTGTCAATCCGATCCGCAATATGCCAAAACCGAGCACCCGGCAGACAACACACTGTTTGGTAGTCACGGTTTCTGGCGACAGATGACCCTGTCTGCCTAATAATAGAGTCCCCTACCACCAGCATCTGTCTGACCTTTGCTGCACTCCTTTTCCCATCCTTCCTGCAGCGGTCATCCTCCAGGTTGCTAGGAGAAACGCCCTGCTGCAGTGTTGCTGGTCCTGTGCCAAACAGGCATATTTACTAGGGCGTTCCAGCTCAGGACTAGCCTCCCTGGCACTTTTCCCTCTACCCCCTCTTTCCTCTGCTGATCTGATAGTCCTGATCTTGCCCTCCTCCACCCACCTCTATTTCACTGACCCCAGCCAGTGCCTGCACAGTGAGGTCTAAGCCTCTTTCCAGTTTTGCAATGCCCCCAAGTATTTCAAGCTGCTTATTTAGAGCCAAGATCTGGGCTTCCAAATATGCAACCTGATTGCATCTAGTGCAAATGTATTCACCCTCGAACAGCTCTTCAAGGCATGCATACATTGCACAGGACACACACTTAGTGGCATTGTTCATGGAGCACATGTTTAATGGAGATGAACAGTAAAGAAGGAAAACAGTAAATATGAGTTAGAATTAGACCCTGTCTGCTGTAGTTGAAGGACTAGCTAGAATCAAGCCAACAACACACAAGGAAATTCTATCCAACCTTAGTTTCTTGGGCCTTGTCTTAAACTCCGGTTCTTTAAACTCCACTTAATCAGAAGCCACTTGGTACAGCAAGCCTCAGGAAGAGCAAGCTCTGGGAGAGTTCAGTGGTTCAATTTATAGCACCTGGTTGCCCAAGCCATTCCCCTTAATCAAGCAGAGAAAAAAATGGGTTTAAATGGCAATACACAGCAGAGAAAAAAAAAAAGTTTTAAATGGCAGTATTAAAATGCAAAAACGGAACTTTCAAGGATCTCTGCTTCAAACCAAATTCAGCTACC
Source organism: Bufo gargarizans (assembly GCF_014858855.1). Lineage (NCBI taxonomy): Eukaryota > Metazoa > Chordata > Amphibia > Anura > Bufonidae > Bufo > Bufo gargarizans. Next base: position 145,084,276 of record NC_058086.1, read on the forward strand.
TGCTATCACTCCCACGAAATCACACTCAGGAATCTCCCGGAGAGTCTTCAGAACCGCCGTCAATTATTTAGCGTTGGAAGAAATCTCCTAATCTGAGCTGTCCCAGGATCACTGAAAAACTCTCTGTCCAGAACATGGGCCCCCCCCCACCCAGACAGAATGGCATCTCTAGTAACTACTAAAGGGTTTACCACCTTCCACGGGACCCCCTGATCTAGATTCTCCTGCACCAGTCACCGCTCCAGTGACCGACAGGTCTTCCTGGAGATGAGAATCTTGTTGTCCAGCTCCTCCAGTCTCCCTGACCAAGACTGGAGACACCTGGAATGAGCCTGTGCCCACAGAACTGCCGGAATGCAAGAAGTTAAGGTACCGAGGATGGACATAGCTTTCCTGACTAAAACATAAGGACACAGCATCAGATCCCTCACCACTCACCTTACTTTCAGTGGTCGAGTCCAACAATTTCCCCAGGAACCTTTGCGTCTGTTGGGGGGATAATTCTGGATTTCTTCCTGTTCACTATCCAACGCAATGATTCCAGGATCTCAGTTACTTGATTTACTTGTGAAAGACAATTCCGCCTGGATGGGGCCACTATTAAAAAATCGTCCAGGTATGGGACAAATAAGATGTCGTCCTCTCTTATGTGAGCCGCCTTCTCTGCCACCAGCTTGGTAAATATATGGAGAGCCGTAGAAATCCCAAACTGAAGCACCTGGAACTAAAAAGTGTCTTACTCTCCCCTTCAATCACAGTAACACTCTCAGAAACTTCTGATGGCCAGGATAAAATCGGCAGATGGCAATATGCATCCTTTATATCCAGCACTATCATAAAGCAATCTTTGTAAAGAAGATCTATTACAGATCTGAACGTCTCAATCTTGAATTTCCTGTATTTCAGAAATTTGTTCAAACCTCTTAAATTTATAAATTGTCCTGTAATCCCCGTTTGGCTTCTTTACTAGAAAGAGATTGGAATAATAACCTGAACCTTCTTCTCCAGGAGGGCAAGAGATAAGAGCACCTTTTCCTAACAACATATTCACCTCCCTTTCTAGCTCTCCTTGAATTCTTTTTACCTATTTCTGAAATGAAACATTTTTCTGGCGGGGAAGAACTGAACTCCAACTTGAACCCCTCTCTCAGGTCTCTTTCACACGAGCGTGTCCGGATAAGGTCCGGATGCGTCCCGATGCAATGCGTTTTGCACGCGCAAAAATGAATGTGGTACCTTCACAGAAGTTCAGGTTTGGGTTCAAGGTTGTGTAGATTATAACCATGTTATAAGGGAAAATATTACAAGGGAAAATAATAGCATTCTGAATACAGAATGCTAAGTAAAATAGGGATGGAGGGGTTAAAAAAATAAAAATACTAATTTAACTCACCTTAATCCACTTGTTCGCGCAGCCAGAATATCTTCTTTGAGGAATAGGACCTTTGATGACGTCACTTCATTCATCACATGGTCCATCACCATGGTGATGGATCATGTGATGAGCGTAGTGACGTCATCAAAGGGCCTTTTCCTCACAGAAGAAGACAAGTGGATTAAGGTGAGTTAAATTATTTTTAATTATTTTTTAACCCCTCCAGCCCTATTTTACTTAGCATTCTGTATTTAGAATGTTATTATTTTCCCTTATAACCATGTTATAAGGGAAAATAATAATGATCGGGTCCCCATCCTGATAGTCTCCTAGCAACCGTGCGTGAAAATCGCACCGCATCCGCACTTGCTTGCGGATGCTTGTGATTTTCACGCAGCCCTATTCACTTCTATGGGGCCTGCGTTGCGTAAAAAATGCACAAAATAGAGCTTGCTGCGATTTTCACGCAACGCACAAGTGATGCGTGAAAATCACCGCTCATGTGCACAGCCCCATAGAAATGAATGGGTCCGGATTCAGTGCGGGTGCAATGCGTTCACCTCACGCATTGCACCCGCGCGGAAAAAACTCGCCCATGTGAAAGGGGCCTTAGAGAGGTTAAAATCCAACTGCTGTTGGAAATTCTCAACCAGGCACAGAGGAAGTTTGACAATCTTCCTCCCACCCTGTCATCATTGTGCATTATCCTTCTTGGGGGCAGAGCCTTGACCCCTGAACAGGAAGCCTTTTGATTTAGAAGAGGAGAATTTCCACCTGTTATTCTTCCTACCCGGGCTCCATCTTTACCGGGGAATCTTTTATTCTGACAAAAGGAATTATATTGCCTGCGGTAACCAGAGGGGAACCCTTTCTTCCTATCCCCAGCTTTTTCCAAAATATCATCTGAGGTTGAACCAAATAAATACTTGCCTTCGCAAGGAATATTACATAGGAGGTTTTTAGATGCCACATCTTGACCAATTCTTTAACCAGTTAGATAATGAAGCGGCTGTGGCTGATAACAGGTCTGCAAAAAAATGTTTCTCAAGAGCCGTTTTGGTTATTTCACGTAATCTATGTTTTTTTAGTGCGCTGAATCCGAAAATGACCTCCATTTTGTCATAGGACATCACGTTTCCAGAAAATTTAGGTAACTATGTTAAATAAGGCAATACCCTAAAATAAATGGAAATAGACTTATAAAATGAAAGTTTTATTACAATTTTTTCATGAAAATCCTTTTTTGAACCGAAATGAGCTCACCTACACACTAAACTCGATTCTTCTTCCCTGTGAGGCTCCTCTTGGTGCATTTACGCTTGTAAGTAGCATCTGGAATGTCTCTCTGAAGCATCCAACAGTAGTCTGCCATCATTGTAATGCTCCATTTTCCCTGGTATCTCCTTTCCATCTCTTTAATGTCTTGGTGGAATCGTTCACCTTGTTCACAGCTCCCAAATTTTCAGGAAAGTAATCAAGGTGAGACTGGAGGAAATGCACTTTCAAACTAATCAGGCAACCTAAAGCTTGAAATGCTTTCAGCATTCGTCCGACAATCTTTTTGTAGTTAGGACCTTTGTTATTGCCTAAAAATTTCTGCACGACTTCTTTAAATGCAATCCACCCTTCTTTTTGAGGATTCGTCATGTTATTGACAAACTCTTGATCAACTATAAGCCTTCTAATGTTTGGTCCGACGAACACACCTTTCTTCCATTTTGACTCCGACAGGCCTGGAAACTTGGTGACCAAGTATTTGAATCATTCTCCATCTCTTGGAAGTGATTTTACGAATTGCTTCATCAATCCCAATTTTACGTGGAGAGGTGGTAGAAGAACTTTATGGGAAGGTACCAAAGTTTCTCGGAGGACATTCTTTTCACCGACTGTTAGCACCCTCGGCTGCCAACTCTTCTTGGTCCAGTGATTGTCTGTCTCGACTGTCCCATAAACACGGAAAACAAGGGTATTTGGTATACCCAGCTTGTTGCCCGAGCAGCATGCACAAGCCCTTCAAGTCCCCACACACTTGCCAACCATGGTCTTCATATTTAAGTTTACAAAGAACCAATATCTAGTTCTTGTAGGTTTCTTTAAAAGTGTACGGAATGACCTACAGGTATGGAAGCATAAAAACCACTGTTGTGGAGTAAAACTGCTTTGAGACTTCTTTTTGAAGAATCTATAAAAAGACGCCATTGCTCTGAATCATATTGGATTTTAAATTGACCCATCAGACCTTCGCCATCTATGCAATAAACCAACTTGTCTTCCTGGGCGAAGTAAGGAACGCACTCCTTTTCACGATGTCTAAACCATGAAGATGACACTACTGGCAACAATAAATTCCTGCTTTTCAGCCTTGATCTGAGTAACTCAGCAGCATCTTTGGGAAGATTCAAGTCTCTTACCAAATCATTCATCTCCTGAGAAAACAATTTTTGTCTTGTATCATCTTCAAAGTCAGAACTTCATTCGTCATCTGGTTCAGGTACGACTTAGGTACTGGTATATATCTGTGCCATGGGGGATGGGACGAATTGCTGAGTGAAGATTAGGGTATGAAATGGAATGCTTCCATTTGGAATTAAACCCTTTCACATCGCATGAACAAAAGTAACAGTCGTCACTATGGATCTTTTGCTCTCGCCATACCATAGGAATACCATAACAGAAAGATTTTTTTTTTCACCCTTGAACCAGTTTTGGAGGTCCTCAACACACCGTTTGCACACTTTGAGGCGCCCAAACTTTATCTTGATCTACAATTAGTCCAAAGTATGCGAAGTATACTTTTTTCACAAAGTCTGTAATATTCTGCTGTATATTTACCACAGATGAAACAGAAACTGTCTGGCGAATTAATACACTTTCGCGGAGCCATAACATAACAGTTGAAGAATGACGAGCTAACACGAACTGCGATGAAAAAGTGGGAACAGCCTAGAACCAAGAACCTGATGATGATTCGTGCACAAGTGTGGACTGCAGGAGAGAGCAGCTCTGTGTCTGTTCACGAGACATTACAGTGCTGGCCATGCCCCCCCCCCTGCACTGACCGGAGCTGCTGCTATCTGCCCTGTGTCTCCCTCCCACTGGATTCTTTTAGGGAAGATTACCCCCTAATACCATTAGAAGCACAGACTCAGAGCTGAGGCTTACACATACAGCATGCTGCTGAGTATCCCAGTAGTCAGACATGTCACTCAGAGCAGCCCTTGTATTCACCCCCTTTGCAGTGGAGGAGGGGCAGAGATTGTTTACCTGCAAATAACAACAAAAGGGCCAAAAAGATACTAGGGAAATGAGGAAATATATTTATTTTTTTTCCTCTAAAACTTGCTTAGCTTATGTATATATTGCTGACCATTAGATTTACATTGCTATATATATTTTTTTACAAACCGGATTCCAAAAAAGTTGGGACACTATACAAATCGTGAATAAAAACTGAATGCAATGATGTGGAGGTGCCAACTTCTAATATTTTATTCAGAATAGAACATAAATACGGAACAAAAGTTTAAACTGAGAAAATGTACCATTTTAAGGGAAAAATATGTTGAATCAGAATTTCATGGTGTCAACAAATCCCCAAAAAGTTGGGACAAGGCCATTTTCACCACTGTGTGGCATCTCCCCTTCTTCTTACAACACTCAACAGACGTCTGGGGACCGGGGAGACCAGTTTCTCAAGTTTAGAAATAGGAATGCTCTCCCATTCTTGTCTAATACAGGCCTCTAACTGTTCAATCGTCTTGGGCCTTCTTTGTTGCACCTTCCTCTTTATGATGCGCCAAATGTTCTCTATAGGTGAAAGATCTGGACTGCAGACTGGCCATTTCAGTACCCGGATCCTTCTCCTACGCAGCCATAATGTTGTGATTGATGCAGAATGTGGTCTGGCATTATCTTGTTGAAAAATGCAGGGTCTTCCCTGAAAGAGATGACGTCTGTATGGGAGCATATGTTGTTCTAGAACCTGAATATATTTTTCTGCATTGATGGTGCCTTTCCAGACATGCAAGCTGCCCATGCCACACGCACTCATGCAACCCCATACCATCAGAGATGCAGGCTTCTGAACTGAGCGTTGATAACAACTTGGGTTGTCCTTGTCCTCTTTGGTCAGGATGACATGGCGTCCCAGATTTCCAAAAAGAACTTCGAATCATGACTCGTCTGACCACAGAACAGTCTTCCATTTTGGCACACTCCATTTTAAATGATCCCTGGCCCAGTGAAAACGCCTGAGCTTGTGGATCTTGCTTAGAAATGGCTTCTTCTTTGCACTGTAGAGTTTCAGCTGGCAACGGCGGATGGCACAGTGCATTGTGTTCACTGACAATGGTTTCTGGAAGTATTCCTGAGCCCATTCTGTGATTTCCTTTACAGTAGCATTCCTGTTTGTGGTGCAGTGTCGTTTAAGGGCCCGGAGATCACGGGCATCCAGTATGGTTTTACGGCCTTGATCCTTACGCACAGAGATTGTTCCAGATTCTCTGAATCTTCGGATGATGTTATGCACAGTTGATGATGATAGATGCAAAGTCTTTGCAATTTTTCGCTGGGTAACACCTTTCTGATATTGTTCCACTATCTTTCTGTGCAACATTGTGGGAATTGGTGATCCTCTACCCATCTTGGCTTCTGAGAGACACTGACACTCTGAGAAGCTCTTTTTATATCCAATCATGTTGCCAATTGACCTAATTAGTGTTAATTGGTCTTTCAGCTCTTCGTTATGCTCAAATTTACTTTTTCCAGCCTCTTATTGCTACTTGTCCCAACTTTTTGGGGATTTGTTGACACCGTGAAAATTTGAATCAACGTATTTTTCCTTTAAAATTATACATTTACTCGGATTAAACGTTTGATCTGTCATCTACGTTCTATTACAAATAAAATATTGACATTTGCCATCTCCACATCATTGCATTCAGTTTTTATTCACAATTTGTTTAGTGTCCCAACTTTTTTGGAATCCGGTTTGTACATAACTCGGACAACCCCTTTAGGATATTTTTGGCATTTTATAAATGCACTTATGTGAATTAATTAATAGTAATTTGGACTTTACATTTGGTTAAAAACCCATAATATAAAAAAAAAACATTTAAAAAATTTGATAAATTTGAAGACAATTTTGCATTTTGTAGCAAATCATGACGTCTAGGAGTTTTTTCAATATTTTATTTGGTTTTCAGCACACCAAAATACATGGAAATTACATAAACAGCTTTTTAGTTGCAGCCCTATTCTAACAGTGTCCGCAGAGGCATCCACTAAAAAGTCTGCCGCCTTAATCCTTGGAATATTCTCCAATAACTGCTCTCTGGAAACTCTATCTTTGATCTGAGCCTCGAGCTGCTTAATCAATAAGATACAGGCTCTGGCTGTACAAGTAGCGGCAATATTGGGCTTAAAGGAGGCCCCCACTGATTCCCATGTACGTCTAAGAAAACGGTCTGCCTTCTTATCCATAATGTCCTTTAACTGGCCTAAATAGTCAAAGGGAAGGGAGGATCTACGGAAAACTTTTGCTATGGGTACATAAATCTTTGGAGCCCAATCCCAAGATTGGCAATCCGACTCCTCAAAGGGATACTGTCACAGGTATTTGGGAGGGGATAACACCAGATAACACACAGAAAAAAAAAAAATAGACCAGAGTCTAGGCCTCAAAGCTAAGGGAGAGGGATGGTGACCTCCTAGGAATCCCTAGACCTCTCCCTGACTCGTTCCAATATGAGTAGACCCTGCAGGTGGAAATACTCATACACCGGAACCTAAGCCCTGGAGACCCTGGAAGGCCCTAGGAGTAGTGGCAGGGAATAAGACTACTGGTTCCTCCCGGGATGAAGGAACCAGCGTCTTCCTCAGGCCTAGACAACAACACATACAAGCGAACAACAAAATGCACTTAGCTTAAAGAAGAATGGAGGAGCAGGAGATCTAAAGGAACAACACACCAGCTCAACCAACTCCAGCAGGAAATATCAACCGCATGGTATGAAGTGTGAGACCAAACTAAATAGGGAAGCAGTAATGACCACAAGCTGCACCTGACAAGAGGTGTGGTCATTACCAAACAAACCCTGAGAATCAAGAGACTGTCAATTAACCTCACGTGCAGTCAGTCTCTCAGATCTTCTAACCTGTCACAGCAGGTACCGTGACTGATACAGTTTATCTGGATTTTTCCATTCATTAGATATTAAAGTAGATACATTTTTATGAATGAAAAAAACACAGTTTCTTCTTTCCTTCTAGCCCTTCAAACATTACATCCTGAATAGAAAGGACTTATTTTTGGTCCTCGATGTTCAAAGTAGCTCTAACCGCTTTTAATAGGTGATCCGTATCCTGAATAGGAAAAAAGGGTTTACCAGCCCTGTCCCCCTCAGAAGACGAATCCGAGCCCAGTTCCCCACTTTCTAACAAAAACACATCATCTTCTGAGCTAGAGATATCGGAGTAAACTGATAGAGATTTATCTTAGGACTTATGAGGAACTTTCTTAGATTTAAGTGCGTTTCCCACTTCCTCTCTAATTAACTTCTTCATGCATTTCATCAAGGAAGGCGACTCTTATGCAATTGTAGACTCGATACAAGGGCGACAAAGTAGCTTCGTATGGGTAGGAGCCAACTTTGCTTTACACATTCCAAATTCTTTATATTTTGTTTTAGGGTAATTTCACACTAGCGTTATTCTTTTCCGGCATTAACTTCCGTCCTAGGGGCTCAATACCGGAAAAGAACTGATCAGTTTTATCCTAATGCATTCTGAATAGAGAGCAATCTGTTCAGTGTACATCAGGATGTCTTCAGTTCAGTCTTTTTGCCATTTCAGGATGGAGAAAATACCACAGCATGCTACGGTTTTATCTCCGTCCAAAGAGACTGAACACTTGCCGGAATGCCGGATCCGGCATTCATTTACATTGTAGTGTATTAGTGCTGGATCCAGCATTAAGTGTACCAGCGCAGACTGAAAAAAATGCAAAAAATTTTTATACCGGATGACACCGGAGAGACGGATCCGGCATTTCAATGCATTTGTCAGACGGATCCGCATCCGGATCCGTCTGACAAATGCAATCAGTTTGCATGTTTTGCCGGATCCGGCAGGCAGTTCTGGCGACGGAACTGCCTGCTGGAATCTTCTGCCACAAGTGTGAAAGTAGCCTTAGAGGATGCCTTTTTAGGTTTATCCTGAAAAACAAAACTGCCATAAAACCAGTATTTAATAGAACAGAACATATCACCGTAGATACCCTCCATCCATACCACAGGCGCCGGGGTAGACTGTTCCTTCTGGTCATCAGTACTCTCCATGACCTTTAAACAGCCTGGATCCAGACCTTTCCCAACAATGATCCTCGGCTTCTAGCTGGGCACTAGAATTTAAATCGGTTTTTCCCGCAGTTCCTGGATACAGGGACGAAATCTTGCAGGATCTTATGATGTCACACGCTATCCCGGCGTTTCGCAAGCACGCAACTCACCAGGCCGGTCCTCCTTTATTATAATGTGGCTCCGGCCCCTTCCCAGCCTCTACCGCATGGGTACCTGTCCCGACTGCTCACCGGTTAGTAAGGGAACACAGCCAATTCCTATACTTAGTAAAGCGCTTCCCGCTAGTAACGCCGTGCCGCTCCTAATCCCAGCCTTGCGTCTTCCGGGTGTGTGGACACCCCCCAGCTGAAATAAAAATCTCCTTAGTTGCACAGGGAGAAACTACTCCCCTCTATGTCTGACACACCTGTAGGATCTACTTCCTAGGACAGGAAACCAGAGGCGCCTCCCTCGCGGGGCTGTCATGGACGATTGGGAAAAAAAAGATCCACATTTATAAATGTATTTGCACCTTTTTCTGGAGCATTTTACACAAAAATTGTGGGCAATCTACAGTGGGACACATTTACACCAGAAACTAGAGCCATTTGTGCCATACAGATCAGTCAGTAATACTGGGTGCAGCTTGCTGCCTGGCCAGGATTTACATACATTTTGCGACATCTCTAGTAACAGTAAAATGAAATATCCCTAGACATAACTAAAAATGCAACAAATTTATCATCGTTACGCGACAATTTGATAAATTTGCCACGAATAACGGCAATATCACCCCCAGCAAAACTACATTCAAAAACACTGTACATGATCATTTCCCCCCCACTGCCTCAGGATCAATTTACACCATCGTTTTCTGAAAATCCCAACACGGCATTGCTTGCAAACTGTAAAAAAAATTATAATATTACAGTACTTAGATAATGAGCCCTATTGGGAACAGCCCAATGCTAATGTCTGGTCGCCACACAGCGCTGCGCCAAATTTAGAGTAGGTTTCCATTCAAAGAGGCAACCTTGTTGTGGCGAGTGGGCCTATGCTTTTTTATCAAATTGTATACTAATGCCTCATGTACAGCATGCAGCATGCAGCATAGGGGTAGGTATACGACAAATTGCGCTGAGAAGCGATGTTAATGATGCTGAGTGCCGTTATTAGATAAAAGCATAATATTGAGGATGTGCGATCCAGTTTCACTCTTATATTTTACAATGTCTGCGCTGCGGAATATGTCAGCGCTATGTAAGTGTGTAAAATAAATAAAAATAAATTATAAAGAGGAGAGCAAATATCAACATAAGAGGCATTCAAGTAATCAAGTGCGCTGATAAACTGAAATCCAAATGTAGCATCACTTTGCTTCCCCGGTTTATTTGGAGGCATGGTGCTTATCACTCTCTCAGCAGTAACATATTAAACTCTGTTTCATGCACACAATCTGATTCTCTCTCAGACTGAAGGTAAAGCTGTAAACATGGTGAGAAAGCACTAGATGTGCACTGCCCCCTGGTGTCATGCTTTCTTCACTGCATGCTGTTCTGCCGTCTTCTCCGGGATTCTTAGGCGACTGTCAGACGTTCTTATTCTGAAGACCAATTCCTTGACATTCTATGATAAAGTTGTCTGTGCCTGGCTCTTCACATTTCGTCACTGTAAATTTGGCCTGTTGGAAGTGAACAGGAATTCTAGTGATTCTTAACCATGGGACACTTCTGTGTAGTGCAGTGCCAAAAATGCAGGACAAACACTAAGAAAACACACATATTTCCCTAAAAATGGTATGTGGGAAACCACCCTGAATATAGCACTTAAAGGGGTTATCCCATCTTAGACAATCGGGCATATCGCTGGGACCCGCACCTACAAGGAGAACGGAGCAGAGAAAGTGGAGGAGGGCGCACTTCGTTCATTTCTATGGAGCCGCCAAAAATAGCCGAGCACTGGCTCGGCTATTTCCTTCGGCCCCATAGAAATGAATGGGAGCGTTGGCCGCGCATGCGCGGTGCGCTCCCATTCACTTCAATGGGAGAGGCGGGAAGCTGTGCCTGGTGGTGGACGGACCCTGGGAAACCCGGGGTCCTCCAGCCACAACTCTCCCCGGCTCCGTTCTCGTTGTAGGTGCGGGTCCCAGAGGTGGGACCCGCACCTATCAGACAATGGGGGCATATCCTAGCAATATGCCCCAATTGTCTAAGATGGGATAACCCCTTTAAACAAATCTTTTGTCTGCGGCAGGTCTGCTGAATAATTCGTACCTTGGTAAGCAGTTCTACAAAGTGGATGGCTGTCTGTGTATGCAAGGTCAGGGGTCCCGTCTTGATCCGTGAGACCCCATCTGCCAGGGCCATAAAAATGATCAACTGGAAATTAAAAATATAAAAAAAAAATGGAGTTCAGCTTTTATTTTCAGGCTGTACTGGAAAATGATATAAAACACAGGCAATACAAGAGATAACTTGAAATCCAACACGCTCAACCCCCCCCCCCCCCATATCTACTGACAGCAGAAACTCACATTTAAAGGGGTTGTCCGGGTTCAGGGCTGAACCTGGACAAACTAACATTTTTAGCCATTTTATGCTCCAATGCTTTCCCTTGCCCTGCGCAGTATAGCGTTTTTTTTTTGTGTTTGTAATAACGCGGAGGCTTCCGCCCAGCAATGTTCACAGTGACGTCACTGGCTTTGATGGGCAGGCTTTAGCGCTGCCTCCGCCTAGCAATCCCTATGGAGAGCCCAGCAAGTCACTGGAACTCCATAAAATGCCTTTTCCCTGCACGATTCAGAACAGGGCAAAGGAGACCATGAGAGCATGAAGTCCTCCGATGCTCATATCAGGGGGGCTGCCGGGGTGGAATTGAGGGTAACGTGTATGGCCAGATGTGTATGCAACTAGAATCGGTTTAAAAAGTGGCACAATTTTGCGCAACTATTTCTTATACAACCTTTTCCAACTTGCTCAAAAAGGGAGGGGGTTTGCGGTAAATGGGGTGTGTCATAAGAGGTGAGCACTTCAGAAAAGTCAATGACTCTTTAAAACTGATTTTTTTATTTGTGTAAATTGGGTTCGATAAGAGAGTGGACAGCACTCAATGGGGGAGATTTATCAAAACTGGAGTAAAGTAGAACTGGCTTAGTCGCCCATAGCAACCAATCAGATTCCAACTTTCATTTTCCAAAGGAGTTCTGAAAAATGTAAGGTGGAATCTGATTGGTTGCTATGGGCGACTAAGCTACTTTTCCTTATACCAGCTTTGATCTCATCCAATATATCTAGAATCCTAAAACATCCACTGGCAGTGGCCTTGTCTACAATCTGTTTTGAGGTATTCTGCGGCTGCTTTCACATAGTCAGGCCTCATTCATGGACATGTACTATCTGCATTTTCTGCAGTCAGCACACGTATCCATTGTTTATAATGCGTTTGCTCACACAGCAGTTTTTTTTCCACTGACCGGGGATCAGTGAGAAAAAAATAAAAAATAAATAAATCAGATACACACATTACTTTGGTCTATGATCCGTTTTTCACTGACCAGTGGTAGGAGATGCTCTAGAAATTAATTTTCAGCTGAGCAGTGTCCATGGGATATGCAGGACACACAGAGGGCAAAAAAGGGACACACGGAAATACGGATCTTCACGGATGAAACAGACAGATTTTTCCACGGACGTCAAACGGACAAGGAAATGTGAACAAGGTCTCAGTGTTTGGTCAGAGATTTCCATCAGTGATTGCGAGCCAAAACCAGGAGTGATTCCTACACAGAGAATGTAAAGATTTGCACTGCTCTGAGTGTTTGATCCGCACCTGTTTTTGGCTCGCCATCACGGATCATTGATCAAACACTGACTGTGTAATAACTGCCTTATACTTTTCTATACAATGCTTTTGTTGTGTACCTGGTCCTGTAAATATTCATCGACGCAGCCTCCATGACGAAGGTTTCGGAGAAGGATTTCTGCAGCTTCTGCACCAACACGATCTGAGGGTACCCCTATGGAAAAGTAAGAAAAGTTATCAAGACCTTTGGAGGAAACCATTTTATTAATTTAAATGGATTTTTTTTCTTCTGCTAAAACTAACACTAGAATTTCCCACGCAAGGAAATGTAGACGATCACTGAAAACTACTGCAGATATCCAATATTACTGACCAGTCCTCCATACGAAGAATGGGACTAAGTTCCAATCACACCACAGAATAACAGAATTACCTTTTCGTCCTAGAGATGAACCTGCAAATAAACAGCCTGTCGATGTCTCAGCAACAATTCTATGAAACAAGGAAGAAAGGGAAGCAAATGAGCGTTTAACAAGCTTTGCCTCTATTGCCACCAGAATCAAGATAAGACAAGATAAGATGCCTTTATTGTCACTGTACAATACAATGTAATACAATGTACAATACAATGAAATGTTGTTTGGAGCAATCCTAGATGCCATGGACAGAGGAACAAGAACTGACATTTAAACTAAAGCATTACACTAGAAAAAAATAAAAACATTGCACTAGAAGGCATTACTATTCACAGTTCACAGCATATATATATATAGTAAGTGCTTGTGAGTATATATACACTGATTCAGACACCACTGCAGACAAAAGATCATCATGGGGTCATGAATGCAGAAGTCACTTTCAGTCTGTGGTAGTTTCTATCCTAGGAAGGGGCAATAATCTCAGAGCATTTAGGAGACTGATTGCTTTGGGGTAAAAGCTGTTCTTCAGCCTAGTGGTGCGGGCATGTAGGGCTCTAGGACGCCTACCAGAGGGTAGAGGAGTGAAAACGCTGTGGCCGGGGTGAGTTGGATCCCCGCAGATAATTTTTGCCCTGTTGCTGCAGCGAGCAGTGAAGATGTCATCCAGTGATGGTAACTGAGTACCAGTGATTCTGCCAGCCATTCCGATGATGCACTTGAGGGTCTTCTTGTCCTCAGACGAGCAGCCGGAGTACCACACTGTAATGCAGTATGTGATAACAGATTCTATGGTGCACCTGTAAAAAGTGACAAGCAGCTGTTTTGGGAGTTGTGCTTTCTTCAGACTCCTCAGAAAATAAAGCCTCTGAAGGTCTTTTTTGGTAATTTCTGTTGTGTTTTTATCCATGACAGGTCCTGACTAATATGAACTCCCAAGAATCTGAAACTTTGAACTATCTCCACGTTTCCACCATTAATGCTAATGGGATGGTGTCCATTTAGTTTCTTCTTCCTAAAATCCAGAATCAGCTCCTTTGTTTTCTTGGTATTGAGTATGAGGTTGTTGTTCTTACTCCATCTCTCTAGGTTCTCAACCTCTTTCCTATAGGCTGTTTCATCATTGTTGGAGATTAGGCCTATCACGGTCGTGTCATCTGCAAATTTTATAACGGTATTGTGAATAGGTTTACAGTCATTTGTGAAGAGGGAGTAAAGGAGAGGGCTCAACACACAGCCTTGCGGTAACCCAGTGTTTAGTGTTAAGGATGAAGAGAAGTGCTTGCCCATGCGTACGATTTGTGGTCTTTTTGTAAGAAAATCCAGTATCTAGTTGCACAGGTGTGAGCTGAGACCCAAGTTGTTCAGTTTCGTTGCCAACTTGTTGGGAGGGATGGTGTTAAAGGCTGAGCTGTAATCAATGAACAGCATCCGCACATAGCGGTCTCTCTGCTCCAGTGTGACAGCGCAGTGTGAGACAGCATCCTCAGTTGACCTATGTGCTCTGTAAACAAACTGGTTTTGGTCCATGGAGGTGCAGATCTTGCTCTTCATGTGCCCGAGGACAAGTTGTTCAAAGCACTTCATAGCAATAGGAGCGAGAGCCACCGGGCGATAATCACTTAAGAACTTCACCCTGGCCTGTTTTGGAATAGGGACAATTGTGGAGGACTTCAGTCAAGTGGGGACAATGGCCTGCTCTAGTGAGCTGTTAAACATACTGGTAAACACTGTTTTCAGCTGTTTAGCAGTTTTTTAGGACTTTTCCAGGAACTTCATCAGGGCCAGCTGCTTTGTGGGGATTAATGTGGTTTAAGGCCCATTCTACCTCATGTGCTCTCAGCATCAGGGAACATGATGGAGCCTCTTGCTGGGCTAATCTGATGATGGGCAGCTCATTGTCTTTGTCAAATCGTGCAAAAAAAATTATTAAGTCATCAGGAGAGAAAGAATTTCCAGTGTTGATAGAACAGGTGTTGCTCTTATAATTCGCAATGGACTTGATACCCTGCCACATGCGTCGGGAATCAGAGCTTGTAAAATGATGGTGTATTTTTGCTTTCTAGCAGTGCTTCGCCTCCTTAATGCCCCTCCTCGGATTGGACCTGGTTGTTTTGTACTCCTCTGGGTCTCCCTTTCGGAAAGCAATGTCACATCCCTCCAAAAGGTTTTGGACATTTCGAGAGAAGACATCAAGAGGAACAATTGAGGTCAGTCTGTATCTGATACTACTATAGATTACATTTCTCATGATCAACTTGAATTTGAATCTGCAGACATCATATCCAAAAATGTTCTCTGGATAAAAAGGTCCACCGTAGCCCTAGGCCACACTAGCCCAAGGGGCACTCACATGGTCCTTATGCTATACAGTCAATGGCTGCAGGCAGAGCAAGTACTTTCTCATATTACTATAGTATGCTGGTTAATGGGCTGTTTGCGGACTGTAAAAAATAAAACAAAAAAACACTTACATGATCCCACTGCCATTTCCTACCGCTTTGTCTCCAGGTTCTTGAACACCTTGGATATTCACATAAAGATCCCTGAGCTCCCGTCGTATGCAGCGTACTGCAGCTGAAATCATATCCTTCACCATCTGAGGAAATTAAAATATAACGTTTTTGCAAATATTCCAATGAGTAAAACCATTACAGCAAATACAAGTTCTCAGAGTGATGAGCTTAGCCCCTTAAAGAGGACCTTTCACTCCTATACAAACTGAAAACTAACTATACCTGTGGGCAGAGCGGCGCCCAGGGGTCCCCCTGCACTTACTAGTATGCCTGGGCTCCGTCTGTTGTACTGGACTGATTTTTTGTAGGAGGCGTGTCCCTTGCTGCAGCGCTGACCAATCGCAGCGCACAGCTCATAGCCTGGCATTACACACCAATACGCCACAAATGTTGACATGGGAAAACCCCTTTAAATACTGATGACCTATCCTTAAGATAGGTCATTATTATCTGATCGGTGGGGGTCCATCTCCTGCTGCCCCTGCCAATCAGGTACTAGAAGGTAGAACACTGCAGTCTCTTCTTCTGCCTGTTTCGTCACATCTATCATTCATACGGCCTTTGTGCATCTCAGTCCAATTGAAGTGAAAAGGACGCAGCTGCAATACCAGTCACAGCCACTATATAATGTACAGCATCGTGCTTGGTACAGAATGAGGAGGCCACAGAGCTCATCTGGAGGCTGCAGCCTCTTCCAACACCTGACTGGTGAGGATGCTGGAAGTCAGACTCCCACCAATCAGATACTGATGATCTAGCCTGTATAATGCAAGTCCTGAACAACCCCTTTATAGCCAGGCAGTAGAAATTATGGGCCATTCAGCTTCATGCCACAACAAAAATTAAGCAACCCAGATTTCACATCCATGGTACCCCGCTTGAAGTAGAATTTGCATTTAAAACATGCAAAGACAAGTGACCATTGGCAGATCACGTGTGTGGCACCATGTGCTTACCTACCTTGTATGGAAGGACACCAGCCACGAATGCTCGTCCATAGATCTTTGTGATCGATCCTCGATCTGTCAAGTTAATTGGCTTCAAGAATTTGACAGGGGAAACCCTGACTAAGATTTCTCCTCCACCACGAGGGTAGTAACCCCTAGGCGAATAAAAAAATATATATATAAAAATGCGTTGAAAAGGATGAGCACAAGAAATGTGAGAAATGGATTTTGGACACGTTAAAGGGGTTGTATCATCTCATATACAGGTGAAACTCGAAAAATTAGAATCTTGTGCAAAGTTCATTTATTTCAGTAATCCAACTTAAAGGGACACTGACAGGCAAATTCAGCATATTGTGTTATATATCTGACATTACAGGTCTTATACAGTCTATTAAAAGCATGTAAGTATCCCCCCTGTCCACCTTCTAAATACCGAAATATAAAGTTTTATAACTTGCCTGTCTCCTCACCAATCTGCCCAAGGGGCGGCGTTTTATCTGAAAATGCGCCTAGCCAGCTGCTCCCAACTGCCGTTCTGTAGCCCCGCCCAGCTCATCAATATTCACTTAGCTGGGCGGGGCTACAACTCTCCGCACTATCATTAACCCCTTTGGAGATGTGAGTGAGCAGCGCTCTGAAGCGCTGCTTTGAACAGTGCCTGGGGCATGCGCATGAGGCAGAGGCTGCAGCTGCCTCTGGGAACGCAGGCAGGGTGTGTACAGCAGGCGCGATCTAACCACGGCGGGGCGCAGGCGCAGAGGATTAGACGGACGCTGCCAAGAGGATTCTATCAACCATACGCAGGATCAGGACTGGGGAGAGTTGTAGCCCCGCCCAGCGAAGTGAATATTGATGAGCTGGGCGGGGCTACAGAACGGCAGTTGGGAGCGGCTGGCTGGGCGCATTTTCAGATGAAACGCCGCCCCTTGGGCAGATTGGTGAGGAGACAGGCAAGTTATAAAACTTTATATTTCGGTATTTAGAAGGTGGACAGGGGGGATACTTACATGCTTTTAATAGACTGTATAAGACCTGTAATGTCAGATATATAACACAATATGCTGAATTTTGCCTGTCAGTGTCCCTTTAAAAGGGGAAACATGCAAAGTGAGATAGTTCAAGCCTCTATTTGGTATAATTTGGATGATTAAGGCTTACAGCTAATGAACCCCCAAAGTCCCAATTTTGAGGTAACCTTTGCTCAGGGGATATGGATTATTTAGCTGACTAGACTGTGACGCTTTGAGCCTAGAATATTGAACCTTTTCACAATATTCTAATTTTAAGCTGCATTAATGAAATTCCTTTTAATGTGTATTACTGAAATAAATGGACTTTTGCACGATATTCTAATTTTTCGAGTTTCACCTGTATTGGTGACATATCGCTAGGATATCCAACCAATGTCAGATAGGAGCTGGTCCCAGAGTGATGCACTTAGCATAACATACTGCATCCGTTTTAAGCAGATTTTTTCTTTAAAGGAAACTTTCAGCTAAGAAAGGTCTGCCATAGTCACAGGTTCACCTCTCCAGAGAGGAGACAAGGTGGACGTACAAGTTCTATCTATTTTAGATATTTCAATGCAGATGGTGGTGTGCATGCTCGGCCACCTCGTCTTAGGATTGTCAACGAGGGAATAGGGGACCTCCATTCTCCTGGACAGTGGGAGACCCAGAAAAGGCATCAGACAGACATTCACAGTACCTATGGATATAAATACCCTATTAAGTTTTACTGTGGCTCTTGGGAGTGGTATCATCTGATAATGTGGCCCCTCTGGACCAGAAGAGGTTGTGCACTAATTAAAAGGGGTTTCTACTGATGGCCATACCCTCTGGATAGGTCTTGGTAAGCTGAAGAAGGCAAGGGAACTCACAGGAGTGATGGTGCATTCTCAAACAGCTGATCAGAGGAGGTCCTGGGTACTAGACCCCCACAAATCCGATACCGTTTAGGGTGCCTTCACATGACCGCATATATTTTGCAGTCTGCAAAAAGCAGATCAGCAAAAAAATACAGATGACGTCCATGTTGCATCCGTTTTTGTGTAAACCCATTATAACAAATGCCTATTCTTGTCCACAAAACGGGCAAGAATAAGACAGGTTCTATCTTTTTTGCAGGGCTGCAGAACGGACATACAGATGCGGATAGCACACCGTGTGCTGTCTACATTTTTTGCAGCCCTACTGAAATTAATGGGTCCGCATCCATTCCGCAAAAAATGTGGATCGGAAGTGGAGCAAAAATACAGTCGTGTGAATGGGGCCTTAGAGTCAGAAAACCCCTTTAATAAATATCAGTTATTGTTCAAATCTGTCTTACTCATCTCTTCTCACCTTCTCCTGATGTCACAATCTAATTTAAAGGAGAAATGTTCAGCAATCGGCTTGAAAACCTGAAGCAGAAAAAAAACAAGTAAAACATCAATGACTGAAATAAAATCTAGGATAGATTTTCAGATACAGAGGATTTAGCCTCACGTATACAACAGTGTGCCGTACAGTTGTATGTGTCTCTCCTTAATTCCCTGTGTTTTGGCATAGATCATTGCCATTGTAGCCTTACATAAAAGCAGTGATTGGCTGCAGCTGTCAGGTGGACATCATCGCTGCAGGGTGCTGCACACTTTATAGCCACAGCACTGCACCAGTTTTTATGGCATTTCACCCTCCTTGAGGGCTCATGCACACGAGCGTCATGAAACCGGCCGGGTGCACTTAGTTTGCGGATGCGGACCCATTGACTTGAATTTACCCGGTAAATCCTATGTAGTATAGTTTGAAGGTGATGTGACTTTAGTGGATTGCTGTTCAAGGACATCCTTATCATGTAAGAGGGCGCACATCTAAAAAAAGAGGGTGAAGACTCTTTCAGATCTGATCAATTAACCCTTTACCACACAATGCCGTACGTCATTGGCGTTAAGGGGATGTATGGATCGGGAGCACGAGCTGAGCCCGGTCCATATACAGAAGACACCCAGGTACAATGACCGGAATCAGGGATAACACCCTGGTCATTTAACCCCTCAGATGCCACGGTCAATAGCGACCACAACATCTGAGCAGTTAGACCCCTTTCTCTGTCCTGCGATTGGTGCACCTTTGGCAAAATGACAGGGCCCCAATCGGTCAGTATGACAACCTAGGGCCTTTTGAAATGTTCCCAAGCTTTTGATAGTGAGCTGCTTGCAAATCTGGTACGACCTGACAGGCAGCCTGTAAAAATCTAATACATTGCAATACTATTTCATTGCAGTGTATGGTGCAAGCAATCCGATCGCATAGTCAAGTCCCAACGGGGACGAAAATGACAGTAATAAAATAAAAAATGCGGCCAAAAATTTTCAAAGTATTAAATGTAAAAATATTTTTCCTATGTGGTAAATGCCATATCAGAAAAAAAAATGCGCTGTTCCCATTTTCTGATCATCTCCCCCCCCCCACCCACAAAATGTAATAGAACGTGATCAAAAAGTCGTAAGTCCCTCAAAATGGTACCAATAAAAACTAATACCCTAATACAGCTCTGTAGACAAATATAAAAAAGGTTATGGCTGTCAGAATAGGGCAATACAGAAACTTATTTTATCAAATGTTTTATTTTTTTAAGTAGTGAAACTAAATCAAAACTACATAAATTTGGTAACGCTGTAAATTGTATTTACCCACAAAATAAGATTGTCATGTCAATTTTAGCACATATTGAACACCATAATAACAAAAACTTGTTTGAATTTTTTTTTTCCTGTACAAGATAAGGTGAATGAAATGATGCCATTAAGATTACAATTTGTTCAACAAAAAAGCCCTCATATGGCTATATGAATGGAAAATTTAAAAAGTTGTGGCTTTTGGAAAGTGGGGATGAAAAAACAAAAACGCAAAAACAAAAATTGGCCGGGTGCTTAAAGGGGTTGTCCGGCTGTTTTTTTTATTGATGAGCTATCCTCAGGATAGGTCCTCAATATCAGATCGGCGGGGGTCCAACACCTGGCACCCCTGCCAATCAGCTGCATGAGGAGACAGCGTGTGCAGCGCTCACGTGCCATCTCCCTTCCTGTCCGGTACTTTCCCATAGACATACAGCAATGAGCAGAAAGAGAGACGGCAAGTGCGCACCATCTCCTCATGCAGCTGATCGGCGGGGTGCCGGGTGTCGGACCCCCGATGATCTGATATTGATGACCTATCCTGAGGATAGCTCATCAACAGAAAAAGCATGGACAACCTCTTTAAGTGGTTAAATTATTAGTTTACATGCATGAGCAATGCTACAAATTTAGGATGCATACAAACCATTGTGGTATAATCAATCTGCGGGGCCATCTCTGCATTTGTGCCACCTTTAAAGATCAGTTCAGAAGGTGCTTCAGCAAAGAGGACGCAAGGAAGGGAGACCTGAAGTAATAAGCACACACTCCTACAAAGACAAGAGGTGGAAGAAGTTAGTAGTAAAGCAGTTCAAGAGCTTGTCTCATCAGACATTGGTGGTACATTGCTAGAAGAGGCCACCAATGGCTGAGGAACCTGACCCAACCAAAGACGGCTGAGTCTGACCCTTGCCACTTGCTAGAGCAAAGTGGCAGTGCTGCCAGGAAAGCGCTATGCCACTTCATCTCCTGTTGCAGGAAGTGGTCACAACCCCTTAAAAGGGTTCTCCAGGATTTCACTAATAATGACCTCCTCAGGATTGGTGAACATCGCTCGCCATACAGCAGTTTCAGCTCTGCCCATTGTGTAGCGCTACTCCAATTCACTTCAGTGGGAGCCAAGCTGCAGTAACCAGCCCCGTCCACTGTGTGGTGTAGTGCTGGAGGTATGTAATTATGGCTCGCCTATTACAGCTGATAAGCTGTGGAGCAAGGTACCAGACTTGTGCCGATCAGATAGTGGTGGCCTATCCGGATGATAGGCCATCAATAGTAATATTCAACACCTTTCAAATTAAATACTACTAATAGGGAAACATTTTATAATTCTAGATTACCAATTATTTAAATTGTTGGGAGGAAAAAAAAACAGCTTACATACCCGGCAGTCTTTGTATCAGCAGTCAGAGAGCCCCCTTTTATTCTTCCCGGGGTAAAATTTATCTCTGTAGACCCAATTGAAGCATTTTCCAATTGGCCAGCACACAAATCTCGAACAGTTTCCAGCCCTGATAAATGTTGTGGCCTATCAAGAAATGGACAACAGATAAATACGGAAAGAGATGTGCAGGCTGATATCAGTCTCCGGCTATGTCCACAGGGGACATAAAATGCAGTGGAAAATCCGCAAAGAACCCAAGGCAAAATCCACATGGATCTGCATGCAAAATTCAACGTTGAATTCCCCCTTTGCATTGCAAAGAGTGAGATGCATGGTGGAAAGCCGTAGTATAAATGACATGCTGTAGATTTAAAGGCTATGAATAGCGTCGGGGACAATTTTTTTTAACTATTGTATTTACTTATTTTGAGCTAAAAATCATTTTTGCAATTAGTCTTTATTAAAAATTTTCAGCAATTTTTTGTGATACAGGGGTTAAACCTCAGTCTATTTGCAGCCTGTCACTAAGTCTAGTTGGCTCTTGTAGAGCTCTTTTTTTTAACCTCATCAACACTCATTTAAGCAATATTCTTATCAGTCTGATAAAAATGTAGCTATAATGAGTGTTTACGAGGTCAGGAGATCAGAGATAAGAGCTCTGCAAATAGACTGAAATGTAACCCCTGTATCACAGAAACTGCCAAAATGTTTTCATAAAGACAAATTGAAGAAATTATTTTTAGCCCAAAATGAGTAACATTTTTGCCAAATCTTTTTGTTCTTCTGAGAGATAAGCCACCACCAGAAGTGTCTGGCAGCTGCTTTCTCAGCTCTTTCCAAAGAATACACATACACATTAAGCGTTACATGGTATTAGTACATGTGGGCCTTTGTATGACTTACCTGAGGCCGGGTGTGCTTCGTCCTGCTCGTATCTTTAACACTCGGACTCTAATTCCCAGAAGACAGCTCAGAGCAGTGCAGATACGCAGGATCTGACCTCCCTATAACATGATCATCACCAAGAGAAGAAATATAGGTAACCCATTATAAATCTTACTTATTCCATCCTGACAGATCCTAAAGCTATGGATTATTACAGTTACATACAAGTACTCTGTCACTACACTTGTGTCATCTGGAATCAGGGCCTGTGAGAAGATGTTAGCCAGCTGCCAGAAGATCTTGGAAACTTTTAGAGCGGACTGTACAGGTCATTAAATTATTTTTATTTTTTTTAATCACAAAGTTTTTATTGATTATCAAATTATTATCAGTTATCGTTCAAGTAATAATACAAGCGTCAATTACACCATTAAATTTTATTTTTAAACTCCAACATATGTAAGGTTCTGTCCATGCTTTACTGTTTTTTTTTGTCCTCCAAATAGCTCTAATTTACGGGGGTTATCCATCTTTGAGGGTCTTTCAGCTAGACACCCCCATGTCAATGCACCTGCGGAGGGAAGCATACTTACATGACTCAAGGACATGAGGCATGGTGCCTCACCGCTGCAGGCAGACGTTGGCTGCAGCGGCACAAACTGGATGTCAAACTGAATGTTGACTCTTGAGACTAGAGCGCAGCAGCAGGGAACTGAAGGAGCCAGAACTCTGCTGTGGGGAGCTGGTAAGTGTGCTTCCCTCCACAGGTCTGGCAATGTGGTGGTGGGAGTCTGGCCAAAAGTTCCCCAGGGAGCTATTTGGGAAACAAGGTCTAAGGATCTGTCCACACTTTGCAGTTTTTTTCACAACCAGCTCTAATTTAAAAGGGGTTATCCACCTACAGGGCCCCCACCCCTTCAACAGATTTGCAGAGGGAGGCATACTTACCTGCTCTCCACTACAGGATTGCAGTTCCTTTGGTCTACTGCTGCTGCCGTGCCCTGGTCCTGCTTGTCAACATCCAGTTTGACGGAGGTCACATGTACCATTGTAGCCAATGACTGGCTGCAGCGGTGATGTGTCATGTCAAAGGGTCATATGACAGATGGGGGACACAGTGGCAGCAGTGGCACACGTGACGCCCATGAAATACCATGATATACGCTGTACCATCTCAGAGCGATAAACTTACGTGCCATAAACAGCACTTCCCTTAAGAATGTTGACATGTAATGATCCCAACTATCCTCGCTGAATATTCCCAACAGGCAAATCTCAGGAATGCAAGCCACCTGAACCGGTAATAGATCAGATAAGAAATGTGTCACCTCCTTCCAGAATGTGGCTATTGGGCTGCATCTCCACATCATGTGCCAAAAGTCCGCCTCCAGTTCCCCTCATCTTGGACATGCTGTGGATGACGCCCTTCCCATTTTATATAGTCTATTTGGTGTAAGATATGTCTAATGCAGTGGTTCTTAACCTGGGTTCGATCGAACCCCAGGGGTTCGGTGAGTCAGTCTCGCGGGTTCGGCCGCCGGCCCTGGGGGGCCGCTTTGATAGGTGGCTGCCACAAGACAGGAAAATATTTATTTCCTGTTACTCAGACTCCTTTTGCGCCCGCTGCGGCTCATGATCAGAAGAGCCGAGCGAGCGCAATGATTTTGCTTCCGCCAGCCGCCGGATGTGAGCGGCATATGACGACATGACGTCATATCCGGCGGCTGCGCGGCGGCGGATCTAGTGACTGCACAGCATGGTGGCGGCGGCGGCATCCTGTCCCTCCTGCACACAGACACCGGCATCACTGAGCTAAGCTGACCTGTTGTACAGGTAAGAGTAAAGGGACTTGGAGGACCTATTGTGTATTGTATTTAAGGGGTCAGCATTGTATTGGAGGGGGGTTAGCAGTGTATTAGGGGAAGGGGGTTAGCAGTGTATTAGGCAAAGGAGGGATCATCAGTGTATTAGATAGTGGAGAGGGGGGGCAGTAGTATATTAGGCGCAGTGACTTATGGGGCTGACATAGATTTTTTTTCCAGGGCTGCTTTGTATCCCCAGTCCGGCCCTGGAGGTCAAGACACACACCCGACTCGCCCCACTTGTCCATCATTGGCTGCAGGTGATCACGCAACATCGCTTGGCCTATCCCTTCATACTAACTATGTCGAGCAAAAAAAGAAAGTGGTCGGACGAATATGTACAATATGGATTCACATGTATAACGGAACGTGATGGGAGTCAGCGTCCTAACTGTATGATTTGCAATGCCAAGTTGAGCAATTCTAGTCTAGCATCGGCAAAACTAAGAGAACACTTCCTTAAGCTGCATCGAGATGGAAAATACAAGAACACAACGCTCGCTGAATTCAAGGTGAGGAGAGCCAGATTCGATGAATATTCGTGGGATATGGTTTCTGCAGTTTGTTCGGATGGAGCTCCAGCCATGCTGGGAAGAAAGTCTGGTTTTGGTGCGCTAGTGAAAGCCGATGCACCACACATCATTGTTACACATTGTATTCTGCATAGGCATGCATTGGCAACAAAAACCTTGCCTCCAAAACTGGCAGAAGTATTAAAAATTGTAGTGGAATGTGTGAACTATGTGCGAAATAGTGCTCTGAGGCACCGCATCTTCAGGGAGCTGTGTAAAGAAATGGGATCTGAATTTGAGGTACTTCTGGACCATTCCAACGTTCGGTGGTTATCCCGGGGACAGGTGTTGAATCGTGTTTTTGCCGTGCGGGTGGAATTAGCCCTGTTTTTGCAAGAGCACCAACATTGTCATGCAGATTGCTTCAAAGATTCTGAGTTCATTCTCATTTTAGCGTACATGACTGATATCTTTGCAGCTCTAAATCATCTCAATCAACAGATGCAGGGCGGTGGAGTCAACATCATCGAAGCGGAAGAAAACCTGAAGGCTTTTCAAAAAAAGCTACCATTATGGAAACGACGAATAGAGAACGATAACTTCGCAAACTTTCCCCTGCTAGACGACTGTGTAAGTAAGATCGAAGATGTATCTGGAATCTGAGACATTTCTGTACCCACGGAACTGAAGCAAGCAATTGCCACGCACTTAGATGAGCTTGCAACGTCTCTTGATGGATACTTCCCTACAAGAGAGTCATATCCAGCATGGGTGAGACAGCCGCTCACATTTAGTTTTGAGACAACAGATGTCAATGATGAATACCTCGATGAAATCATTGAACTTCAGCAGAGCCAGGTTCAACAGCAACTCTTCAGAACAACAACGCTCTCAACGTTTTGGTGTCAACAAATGGTAACGTACCCTGTTATTGCTAAGAAAGCTCTGGAGTTTTTCATACCGTTTGTTACAACATATCTTTGCGAGCAATCCTTTTCAAGGATGCTGGACATAAAAACGAAGAAAAGGAACAGACTTTGTTGCGAAAATGACACTGAGAGTGGCACTTGCCAAGGTAAAGCCGCGCATTTCTGACCTGGTCTCTGAAAGACAACAGCAGAAGTCACACTGATTTGCAGTAAATATTCATTATTATGTTTTTATTTTTGTGTGAAAATCATGTTTTAATGGTTTTGTTCTTTATGGTTTTGTTCTTTAATGGTTTTATTCACTTTGTGCACCTATGTATAAATATATACCTATGTTTTGAATTTGAAAAAATCATATTTAATTTTTCCAATTAAGAAGGGTTCGGTGAATGGGCATATGAAACTGGTGGGGTTCAGTACCTCCAACAAGGTTAAGAACCACTGGTCTAATGTATAATACAGTTGAATTCTTTTATTATTAATTGCTGGTGATACTTATAAGTGTGATCCCAATAAAATTGTATCAGATTCTTCCGTAAGTGTGGGTATCGATCATTTCCATTTGTCTAATACTGGGAGGGGATCGGCACTGACCTTTGCTTGTACTAAATGTGAGTAAATTACCGATACTAGTCCTCTGGGTCCCTGGGTTTTTACTCCTATGAGGAGGTTCTTAGAGATCGTAGAGTTAATATTCGGGAATGTACTCTGTATAGCCGGTCTGAGCTGTAAGTATGAGAAGAAATGAGTTTGGGGGATGTTGTATTTCTGTGAGATTGCCTCGAACAACATCAGAACTGCCCGATCATACATATCTCCAATTCCCATTCCGCTTGCCACCTGTCCGCCCCCATAACCCCCTGCAGTAGCGATTGGTTGGACCATAGAGGGATGTTCAAGATAACGTCTTTAAAATATGACAGTGTCTTTGCCTCTTTCCATACCCTTTGAGCTAATTTGTGCAGCGGTATTAATGGTTTCTGGAACTTGGGGGAATAACTCCAGAACTGACCAAAGAGCGTAACATCCCAGGTAACACTTTAAGAAGTTTTCCGAAGTGGGTAGTTCCTCTGCTATATACCAGGATTTTAGGAGTCTTAGCTGGTCTGCCAGGTAATATAAATCATAGTCCGGCAGGGCCATACCTCCCTCTGTTTTAGAGTGTCTAAGCTAAGTTTGCCTTGGGATCTACCCCAAATAAAAGCCCTTGACCAGGAGTCGGTTTCTTTGAACACCGATTTGGGTATATGTACCTCTAAATGTTAAAAAGCATAAAGGGCCTTGGGAAGTATAATCATTTTAATTAAGTTGATACGCCCTGCCACCGAAATAGGCAGAGTCTTCCAGCTTTGAAACTTGTTCCTTATATAAATTGTTAGGGGTGAGATATTAAGTGACATGGTCTGAGTATGTCTTTTAGTAATATTTACTCCCAGGTATTTAAAATGTGTCTACCACTTTTAGCCATTCTATATGGGAAGGGCCTGTCTAATCTGCCCTACCCAGAGGCATGTATACTGATTTCTCCCAGTTTATTCTCCACCAAACTCTTCCATCAAAGCCATCGCGAAAAGACGTGTCAGGCGAAGACATATATAGAACCATATCGTCAGCATATAATCCTGTACGGGCCTCTCTCTCTCCCAAGATCACCCCTGTTATGTTGTTACTACTCCTCACCCTGATTGCCAGTGTCTCGACTGCCAAAGCAAACAAAAGTGGTGACAATGGGCAGCCCTGTCTTGTGCCTCTATGAAGGGTTAAGCTGTCAGATAATTCCCCATTTGTCAGCAGTCTGCTTACCGGTCTACTATATAACATGTTGATCCATCTTAGGAACTGTGGGCCGAACCCAAACTCCCGCAAGCAGCCAATCAGATAGGCCCATTTGATGGAACTTAATGCCTTGGCGGCATCTAGCGAGACATTCAGGGAATAGCCCACTTGTCAAACCTGTCTGGTCCTGGTGGATCAGAGATAGGATTACCTGATTAAGACGAGTGGCCAAGTTAGGATGTTGTAGTCCACATTTAACAGGGCAATAGGCCTATAAGAGCTACAATCTAGGGGTTCTTTATCGGGTTTGAGTAAAAGTATTATAGTGGCTTCCATAAATGAATCTGGCAGATGCCCCTTCTCCAAGGCAGAGTGAAGGGTGGCTAGCAGTTGAGATGCCAACACCTCTGCACATTTTATTATTATTATTTATTATTTAAGCGCCATTCATTCCATAGCGTTTGGCATATACTTTTTGGGGGAGCCCATCGGGGCCAGGAGACTTCCCATTATTAAGGTCTGATATGGCCCGTGTTATTTGCTCCAGGGAGATTGGCTGATCTAATTGGGCACTTTGTAGTGTGGTAAGTTTAGGGAAAGTTATACCATCAAGATATATGGCTGTGTTTCAGAAACTGTTATGCTGGATCTATATAGACCTTGGTAGAAATGTGTAAAAGTTCTAATGATGGATTCCTGCGTGCGAAGTTCCTGCCCTGCAGAGTTTCTAATTGCTAAAGTTGCTGAAGAGGGCAAGTCATGTCTAATTAGTTGAGCCAGTAGTTTGGCTGACTGGTTTCCTAACTCAAACGCTGTCTGTTTTATAAAGAAGAGTTTCCTATCTGCTTTATCTACCCGCCTGGAGCCAAGAAATCCAGTTGGATTCAGTCGGGTGTGGGATATATTGCTGCTCCAGAGTGGTACACTGCAATTCAAGCTCCAGCTCCAAGCGTTTGGTATCGTTTTCAATATAGGAGATGCTGGAATGTAGGCACCTGCGGAGGAACGCTTTCAAGGTGTCCCACACTAGAGTCAGGTTAGATTCCTCCCTATGTATTTCCAGAAACTCAGTTAATTGATAAGGAGTCCCATCCGCCGATCCCAGAAGATTCAGCCAGAACGGGTGTATATTCATTCTATACATTACTGAGGGGGGCGCTACGAATCAAAGTGCCCAGTAACGGCGCGTGATCCGTTATTCCCCTAGGAAGATATGTTATGGATCGCAGGTTTAACGTCACTAACCCATTGCCCAATAAGTAGTCAATCTGGGTTAGAGAACTGTGGCTACTACTATGACACTCCCTGTCTCTGGGATGATTGATTCTCCAGAGGTTCGCCCATCTAAATTCCGTCAGGAATCTACTAAGTTGGGAAGGGCCCCCAACACTCCTCCGGTCAGCTGCATCTGAAAATTGGTCCCAAAAAGGGTCTATCATCATATTTAAGTCTCCCATGCAAAGTATCCTAGCATGTGGATACGTAGCTGCAAAAGGTGGCTGCCAGGTGTAAAACCTGCATAGAGCCAGGGGGAGTATTATAAATGCCTAATAACGTGTATTGTACGTTGTCAATAAGAGAGTGAACAAAGACATATCTGCCTCCTGAATCAGTGACTAGGTCTTTTACCTCCCAGCATAGTCGTTTGTGTACCAATAGGGACACCCCTCTAGAAGAAGAGGAGGTGTGATGGGAATGTGCAGCCCATTGAACACAGGGCTTTTTTAGGACCTTAGAAGTGTTGGCTATAAGATGCGTCTCTTTGAGGCACAGTATTTGCAGACTATGATTCCTAATAAAAGCTAGTACCATGGTTTGTAAAGTTAAAATGAAAACTTCAATAAATGCCTTATTATACCAATACTGTCAGAATTTGTCATGACGCTCCGTCCGGAGCATTGTTATTTTGTAAAGTTAAAATGAAAACTTCAATAAAACTTGATTAATCTAAAAGCTAGTACCATGGATCTTTTTTGTGGCGTACCCAATCCCCTGACATTCCATGATAACATTTTTAGTTCAGCCATAGAATCCAGGGTGGAAATGTAGAATCAGGAGTGAAGCCTAATGTAGTGGGTGTAGAAGTGTACAGTAACACAACAGGAAAAACTGTAACTGAGTTAACATAGGTATTTTCAAACTTGAAAATTTACAGAACTTTCTTAACTTTGCATTTTGGCAAATGTGAAAATAAGTTTGGACCAGTGTCTTAATCCAGACTAAAGGCCAGTTGAACCGGGCTGCCTCTGTCTTTGGTGATGATTGACAGAAGCATACAGTAGATACATGCCGTTGTTAAAGCCCTATACCAAGATCAGAATTAATCTATGTATTATCAAGAAGCTGCTTTTGAATGTTTCTAACATATTTCAACTAAGCCAAACCAGACTGATGACGCTGTCAGATGAGCAGTCCCTGGAAGTTGTCAATGCTCTCAGCGTCTTGGAGATCTGCGTTGCAGGGCCAGCCATTCAGAGACTTCTCCAGGTGAGGTAAAGAAGACCGCTCTGTCGCCGTCCACCACCCTGAATCTTGCAGGATAGCCCATGGAGTAAGGGATGTCAGCCTCTCAGTCGTCTCTTGACTTCCATAAAAGTGGCGGGTTGTTTCTGTAGTTCCATGGAGAAACCCGGAAAGATGAAGACTCTAGTATTGTCGAATTTGATTTCTTGCCGTCTTCTAGCTAGGGCCAATATCTTGCCCGTGTCTTTGCAGTTGAGGAATCTTGCCAGCATGGGCCGAGGTGGGTCCCCAGGTGGGGGAGGTTTTGCTGGGACCCTGTGAGTCCTTTCCACAGCATATGCCTGAGAGAGATTTGCATTCGGGAAAAGTTCTTTCATCCATTTTCCTATAAGTTCGTCCGGTGAGCGTCCCTCTGCTCGTTCAGGCAAGCCAATAATTCTGATGTTGTTCCTACGGAGTCTGGCTTCTAGGTCATCTGCTTTCTGCCTCCGCTTTGGCATTAAGATCTGAAATAGACCTAGGGACAGTGGCCGTGGTGTCCTCGATGCGTGATATACGTTCTTCAGCGTGTTGAACTATCTCTTGCAGATCATGCAGGTCTTGGCGCAGTAGTCCCAGATCAATCTTGACCTCATCTAATCTTGTATGCAGTGATGGCTTCTAGGACTTGGGTGGATACTTGTTTAAGAGTGATCTCTTCATTATTTTCCTCAGAGGGTATTATAGGGGCTATTACCTCTGATGCAGTGCTTGCTCTAGTATGAACGTTACGGTGCGGCAAAGGTGACCGCGTACCTTCCCCTGGTTGCCTGGCAAACTCTCACCATTTTTCTGCGTCACTTTGTGTTTTTTGCGGCCCCATAGTTATATCAGGATATCAATCGGTATGCAGTATCTAGAGTTGAGTCCAAGGCTCTGGGACACACAATATGATGTCTCTTATAGCGAGACTGCTGCTAATATGCTAGTATACAGCTCCAGGTGCGTCTTGATCATTCATATATGCCCCAACAGTCTGTATATATGTTAGGACAGTATGCTATTGTAACTCTGGTGGCTTAATCCAGGAGCTTATAGCTGTTGTATGAGGCAGGGAGGTTTAGACAGTGGTGCAGACACAAGCGTCGTCCGCTAGCGGAGCTTCCTCCCTCCTCCTCTCACTGCAGGGGAGCAGCTAAAATGGCCGACTGGCGGGAAACTGCAGGGGCCAGCAAGCGTGTTCGGACTGTTCTCGTCCCACAGGGTATCTCACCCTTCACTACCCGTTTCTCCCCTGTGCTTCTCTAAGTGCTGAGACCCCTACTGATCTCTAGAACGTGGGCAGAGAAGCGCTCGCTTAGCGCACTCTCGCCTCTCAGGATGGGCCTGTACTTTCTATTGGGTCCATCTTGCTTCCTGTCCTGCAGCAAGAAGAGAGAACATACTTAGCGTTCTAGAGATAGGTGGCGGTCTCAGAACTTAGACTCTCACCCATCTAAATGTTTAATATGTCCCTATAACATATTACGTTTTCTGAAAGCACAGTGACCCTTTAATCATTTTTTTTGTCAAAAAATACCAGCTCCAGATATTGCAATGGGAACTATTAAAACACAAAAACAATGCATTTCTTTGCAGTGTTTTTTACACTCTTTGTGCATTTTTTGGGTTAATGATTGTGTTCGTTTTTTTGGTTTTAAATCACAGCCTACTCTGGGTCTGGGGTTTTTTGGTCCATTGGTTTGTGCTGCCCTGCTTAAAAAACTGCCAGCGCTAGTGTGGGTTGCATGTTTTATGGCTTTTCATGTGATATGCACTTTCCTATATAAAAACACAACGCATGCCACAAAATGCCTTTAAAAATGCCAGCTGCTCAAACACCACACTATTTGACCGATTACGGCACAAGGAGGCTACGAATTACGCTGTTGTAAAGTCAGTGTTTTGGGATTATTATTTTTTTTTTGGGTGCCAGGAGTCAGGCCCCCACAGATCTTGATCGCCTGTCCTGAGGATATGGCATCAATATCATGAAACCTGCAAACCCCTTTAAGATGTAAAGGGTCCGGCCTTCCCCACCCAGCTCTTGTGCTGGACATATCTCTTCCTACACGTGTATAGGGGGCGGTATGTGAGTCACAAGGTGGTCAGAAGCATATAGGCCATTTTGTAAATGTAAATTTAAAAAATAATATATTTTGCTTTGGGTTTGACATCTGCACAAAATGGCGAGTCGTTAGTAACAGAAAAACTAAGATGGCGCCCTCACCCCCTCCATAATGCTGCCATCAACATCCACGGGTCCAGCCTCTTCTGCCATCGTCCCGAGTTGTGTCGCTGATGCTCCAAGAGATATCTGCAGATGGAACGGGAAATGTCAGGAGATAACAGCACAGTCCTCAGGGTTTTACCTGCGCGGTCCTCACTGGTCCTGGAATGATGTGACGGCAGAGGTAGGTCTGACATAATGGACGGCCGGAGGACAAAGCGTCAGTTATTCAATCACTGCCGCACCCCAGAAATGGGGCTAAATCGCACCCCCATCATCTGGTGTGACCGACAGCTGTGAAAAACGTTACTATGAAATATATTAATACAAATGGTGCGATTGAATGAAAATGTATGTCACCATAACCTGGCCGTCACAGCATGCTGGGAGTTACAGAGCAGATCATATCCATACACATGCTCGTACAGCCAGATCTGTCAGAGAATGCTGGGAGTTGTAGTAAAAAAAACAGCTGAAAAGCTAAACCTCATAGATGAAATACACTCACGACTCATACATACACAGCCATGTCCCAGCATGCTGGGAGTTGTAGTTACACAAGCGTCACAGGTTGTAGATCTTAAGTATATGAAAACCGCAATACTCCTACACTCATGAGCGTACATACTCATACAACCAAGCCAGAGCATGCTGGGAGTTGTAGATTTACAACAGCCACAGCTTGATGATATACTTACACTAAGGGCTCATACACACCTAAGACAGAGGATGCTGGGAGTTGTAGTTTTAAAAGAGTCAGAGCTTGCAGATCACAGACATATGAACACACACACAGGACTCATACATACACCTACAGCCATACAGTCAGGGCTCATACATACGCCTACAGTTTGGGTTGTCAGGTCATGTTGGGAGTTGTAGTCACAGCTTGCACATCACACATACAGTATATGAAGATACAGTCAGGGCTCAGACACACCCTCCCTAGGGATCCAGCAGCCAGCCTCACCACAGCCGCCAGCCGCTCCTGACACACGCAGGGCCCGCCCCTTCCTGTCAGCCACTTAACCCTGTCATCACCGGAGGGGTGCCGAACCCCCGCTGTATTATATCAGCTCACAAATATCGACACTAAATCCGAGCTTCATCAGCTAAAAAGTGCACAGGAATGATAGCATTAACGCTGAGGTGACCGGAGAGGACGCGTTTAACCTCTCAGTAGAATTAATACCAAACACGGACCGCCGTGTCTGACTGCACGAAAGACAAACTGCGGCGCCTTCACTATTTAATAATACACGCTTATTAGAGTGACGACTGTAGATAACCAGAAACATGGCGGCCATTGCCCTGGACAGCGACATGTTGGAGAAAGACACCGCCTACTTCTCAGGCTCGTGTGCCTGTAAGCCCCGCCCTAAACCCTGACAGCCAGGCAGGCGTTTATCTCGGCAATGATTGGCTGCTGGCCTCGCACGCCTCTCTCCCTCCCCCTTCTCCTTGGCATTGACACAGTGTTTCTCCTGCTCTCCGCTGATTGGTCGTCGGAGGCAGATTCCTAACGGGATTGGTGGGCCCAGCTTTTCCGGGTAAGATGGCGGCTGTGAGAGCACTGAGGAGCTGCAACCGGTCATTGGGCCGTCTGGTGAGAGAAGCGGCTGTTTATATCTGATAGAGCGGAGATATGTGGCGGCCATGCTGATGAGACGTGTGGCCCCCCGCGCCGCTGTGCCCCGGGCCCTGGAGTCCGGCCCCCCAGCTTCACCTCTGCATGCTGGAGCCTTACCCCTCAATGTATAGAATTAATAAGTTGTTAATATATTTATTATTATTCTGCCCTGTTTTAGTGATTATTTGCATCCTCCTGTAATCTTGTGCCATTCCTTTATTATTCCTACTAGAAGTTATGAATGAATTACTAGCAGTCTGCAATGAAGGTCCAGATAGGTGTTACTAGGGGGATCTGTCCCCATTGACTTGCATTGTGGGTCATGACGGGTCCATCTTGCTCTGCATCCCGGGACAGAAAGCAAACCGCGGCATGCTGCAGTTTACTCTCCGCTATCAGAACGGAATGCATTCTGGTGCACTCCATCCTGTTCCGTTTTGTCCACATTGATGATGAATGGGGACAAAACGGAAGCGTTTTTTTCTGTTATTAAATTAAGACCCTATGACGGATCTCAGTACCGGAAAATATTAGCGCTAGTGTGAAAGTAGCCTGACACTGGCAGCACTGATTGGTTAGTGTCAGACTGTGCAGGGACACACCTCCACCTGGTAACATCCATCTGGACCGTCGTTGCAAACTGCTAATAATTTATTCATAACTTCTAGTAGGAATAATAGAGAATTGGCACAACATAGAGCTATAAGAATAGTTGCCCCAGGATTACATGGGAGATGCAAGTAGTTACTAAATCAGACCTGTCAGGAGAGGTGACAACCCCTCCTTAGGGCTCATGCACATGTGCAGCCCACAAACAGCGGGTCTGCAATATACTGTAACTGGCCGTGTGCGCCCCTTATCACTTGAATGGACCCATAAGATGTGGAGTGGCGCAGAAGCACTACAGAGCGCTACCATGGGACTTCGGTCCGTACCATGTTCCTTTATTTATTTTTTGTGGTGCGGACTGAATCCCGCAGATCGCGGACCCGCTATTTGTAGTCCGCAGCAGGTATACGGGGCGCAGACAGTCATGTGCATGAGCCCTTAAAGTGTACATTTACCTTTACCCTCCACCATTTCCCCATTTTAAAGGAATTCTCCAGGAATAATTTTAAGGGCATCTGTCACCAGATTACCAGCATTAATCCAGGGGATGTGCACAGCTGAATGTGATGCTTTTAGTCCTAATTTTGTGGCCTCCATGTGGCTGAAGTCTCGCGGGAGCGCGTTTGGTGGTCTCCATCCCTGTACAGTGTGTGCGCTGAACATTCTCACGATGAGACTTAAAGCGGTTGTCTCATCTCAGACAATGGGGGCATATCGCTAGGATATGCCCCCATTGTCTTATAGGTGCATATATAGGTGCATATATAGAATGAAGCCCCGAAAGTGGTGGAGAGCGCACTGCGCAGCCGGCCTCCATTCATTTCCTATAGGGCCGCCCGAAAATAGCCGAGCTGGATCGGCTATTTCTGTCGGGCACATAGAAGTGAATGGGAACGTGGGCCAGTCATGCGCAGAGCGCTCCCGTTCGTTTCTATGGGGAGAGCGCTTGGTGGTGGCCGGACCAGGGGACTCCGTTCTCGATATGGGTGCGGGTCCCAGCAGTTGGACCCGCATCTATAAGACAATGGGGTGATATGTCCCCATTGTCTGAGATGAGACAACCCCTTAATGGAAACCTGTCACCAGGATTTTTTGTATAGAGCTGAGGACATGGGTTGCTAGATGGCCACTAGCACATCTGCAATACCCAGTCCCCATAGCTCGCTGTGCTTTTATTGTGTTAAAAAAAACGTTTTGATCGATATGCAAATGACCTGATACGAGTCCTGTATCCGGAGATGAGTCCAGCGGAAAGGAGCCCAGCACCGCCCAGCGTCCTCCGAATCTCCTCCTTGCTGGCTGACGTCACAGAGCTGGAGCGCTGAAACCTTGCGATGCCAGAGCGTCGGCATTATGTTAATTCCCTGTGCTGGCATCAGCACAGGGAATGAACTACGCATGCGCTAGCTCGCGCATCGCGAGATTTCGGCGCTCCAGCTCTGTGACGTCAGCCAGCATGGAGGAGATTCGGAGGACGCGGGGCGGTGCTGGGCTCCTTTCCGCTGGACTCATCTCCGGATACAGGACTCGTATCAGGTCATTTGCATATCGATCAAAACGTTTTTTTACACAATAAAAGCACACAGAGCTATGGGGACTGGGTATTGCAGATGTGCTAGTGGCCATCTAGCAGCCCATGTCCCCAGCTCTATGCAAAAAATCCTGGTGACAGGTTC
The DNA here is from genome assembly GCF_014858855.1 of Bufo gargarizans. Lineage (NCBI taxonomy): Eukaryota > Metazoa > Chordata > Amphibia > Anura > Bufonidae > Bufo > Bufo gargarizans. The sequence continues at coordinate 145,120,303 of NC_058086.1, forward strand.
CTTTTAAAGGGACGAGTGTGAATATATGTTCACTGCCTGGCCTGTCAGTCATTGTGGTGGGGGCACGCAGCAAAGCAGGGAGCGGAGCCTCTGAGTGCAATGACACCGCCCTAGTTGCACCCAGTGGCTCATTTACATATTATAAAAGATAGAAATTTAGATACATTGAGGCGACATAAAGAATTAGGACTAAAAGCACTACATTTGGCTGATATGCTCATATTTCACCTGTCAGCTGGATTAATGTTGATAATCTGGTGACAGATGACCTTTAAAATTGTAGCAAACTGCACCCCCAGGCAGTTCTACAAGTGGAGGTCACCAGTCCTGCTTACATTCGAGGACAGGTTGCTGGTGGCCATTTTAAATGAATCCTGGAAACCCCCTTTAATGAGCAGGAGGCCATATAAGATATCATATGGTAGAAGTGACTCCTTCTCCTCTGCTCTCTTTACGTTGACTATTGATCTCTCTGTACCATGTAAGTGAGATAAACCTGCTGCTCCATCTTCAGAGTACAGGCTGCTGGAAACGTCAGCCCCTTCTGCAGGACTCCTCGGCCTGTTCTGCCATTAGATCCCACATACAGAATGCTCTCATCCCACAGTAGCAGTGTCATAGCTGTATAAAGGTCACCTTTGCTCTTCTCTCCTGACATCTTGGTGTTTCATGTTTTTACCCCTGACTTCTGCTTTTTGCGCTCAGGTCAGTTTTAGACAAGGGATCCCATGTAACCGGTTTTTACTAGTAAAGTCATGCAAGAAGCAGCCTCCGTCTGTGACCCTGCCACCTCTGCAGCTAAGAACCTTCAGAACTGCCTCCGGTAAGCACCAGCGACGTCACTGAATACAGCATAACCTCTCATCAACAAAGCTGAATGATTCTTAGGGCCCGTTCACACAAATAAATTTGGCGCTGTTTTTCAATGGGAGTCAGAACTTTATTTATTTTTTTCCACGATGAAAAAAAAACGTAGTGGAAAAAAGAAGCAGCATGTTCTGTCTTAGGCCTCATGCACACGACCGTTCAGTTTTTTGCGGTCCAAAAATTGTGGATCCGCAAAACACAGAAGCCGCCCATGTGCCTTCCGCAATTTGCAGAACGGAACAGGCGGCCCATTGTAGAAATGCCTATTCTTGTCCGCAAAACGGACAAGAATAGGGCATGCTATATATTTTTTGCGGGGCCACGGAACGGAGCAAAGGATGTGGACAGCGCACAGAGTGCTGTCCGCATCTTTTGCGGCCCCATTGAAGTGAATGGGTCCGCACCCGAGCCGCAAAAACTGCGGCTCGGATGCGGACCCGAACTACGGTCGTGCGCATGAGGCCTTAAACTGAGAAAACTGCTTTATATCCATTTTGGCTTATGAACTGAAAAGAACATACAGTAGCCACTTTGGGGGAGATTTTGTAGCTCCATTGAAGTAAATTGCAAAAACTGCAGCTCGGATGCGGACCACAACAACGGTCGTGTGCATGAGGCCTTAGACCAGAATATGCGCTGATTCTCCCATTGAAATGAATGGGAAGTTGAAAAAACGTACTAAAAACTGCACCAAAACCACGTAGAAAATCAGCGCATTTTCAAGATCCATCATGTGACCCTTATAATGGAATACGGAAAATCTGCTGAACCATGGAGAAGTGAGCGTCCATTGCATATATGGGAGCAGCGTTGTATGTTTGTTGTGCTGAACGTTCTAGATGAGAGTAAGGCCACGAGCACACGTCCTTTCTCGGAAAGGCATCAGTGAAAAAAACATCCGTTAAAAATGGACAGTTTATCTTCTGTCAGGAAACCTATTGTCATTAAGGTTTTTTCTAATAGATGTAAAGATCATTTAAATATTGGGGAGATTTATCTGGTGTAAAGTAGAACTGGCTTAGTTGCCCATAACAACCAATCAGATTCCAATGAAAGGTGGAATCTGATTGGTTGCTATGGGCAACTAAGCCGGGTCTACTTTTACATCAGCTTGATAAATGACCCCCATTGTGCATAAAACATCAGCGTCAATACTAGACCTTGTAAAGCCCACCCTCCGCCTATTATCATCACTAGGGATGAGCGAATCGACTTCGGATGAAACATAAAACTTTGTTTCTATACTGTACGGAGCGAGCGCTCCGTACAGTATTAGAATGTATTGTCTCATATGAGCCGAAGTTATTACTTCGCGAAGTCTGGCGAGACTTCGCATAATAACTTCAGAAATTGATTTATACTGTGAAAAAAACATTTCCCAACTTCGCAAAGTAATAACTTTGGCTCATCTGAGCCAATACATTCTTATACTGTACGGAGCGCTCCTGCTCCTTACAGTATTGAAACAAAGTTTTATGCGAACATCCGAAGTCGATTCGCTCACCCCTAGTCGTCACCCACAAAGTGTCCACTCTTTTACTTACTTGCCTTCCCGGTTTATGTTCACCATTGAGCAGCTTCTGACTTTTCTCTATTGTTCAGCCTTGAATGGACAGATTGTACAGTTCAAGTTGTCAGACATCGGAGAGGGAATCACAGAGGTCACAGTAAAAGACTGGTGAGTTAATGCAATGAACACTGAACTATTTCAAATGCTAAAGCGAGTCTGCCACCAGCGACCTCCCTATCAAACGTTTGGTACAGCCACAGAGCTGGGGTTCACCTGATTAAAACACAGTTTTTCTTTTCTTGATCTGAGACTCCGTTCCCGAATTATAACCCTTTTTCTGTATATGCAGATCGGGACTTTTGTGCAACAAGGGCGTCACCATTGCTCTTGTTGCACCCAAGCTCCTCTCCGTTCTGTGAACAGCCCCTCTGTGGCTGTTTTGCTACGGCCTGGCCTTGTCAATCGATGCAGCCAGGGAGGGGCTGTTCACAGAAATGAATGGAGCTTTGGTGCAACAAGAGCAGGGGTTACACCTTTGTTGCACCAAAGGCCTAATTTGCATATTTAGAAAAAGTCTCATAACTCGGGAACAAAGCCTTGGATCAACAAAGGAAAAACATTGTTTTCATCAGGTGAACCACATCTATGTGTCTAACAGCTGTATGGGGAGGTCGCTGGTGACTTATTTCCCTAAATGTGACCCTCTAGTTCAAGAAACAAAACTGTGGAATGAACTTACCACTTACTTGATGACCTCCTTTTCAGCTGCAGATCTGCCACATGGCGGGCTCCTCGTCTTGGATCCAAGATGGCTGCACCGCATCTCGGACTACTTGAGGTACACTGTGCATTGGTAGTCCAAGGCCTTTCCTACTTGTCCAGCCCTGCTCTTGGATCGGTCAGCATTGTGAGCAGGGCTGGCCAGTCCATAGGCAGCAGGAAGTTGGGCTACCAAATGCACAGTGATACGCCAGGCAGTCTGAGAAGCGTTGCAGCCATCTTGGCTAACAGAAGATGAGCCCGGGAATAGGCGGATCTGCAGCTGAACAGATGAGAAAGTGGCACCAGGTAAGTGTTCTGTAAATGTGAATTTCCCCCCAGTACGTCCTGCTGGGGAAATGATTCTGTTTCTGAGTGGAATTGCTCTCAACCAGCATCCAAGACCTGGTGTCTGTAGGGCTGTGGTAGATTTCCATGGTCATTATCACTGGTGCCTTGCCACGCCGGGGTCCTAGTGGTTTGTATGGGTGGACTCGACAATCATCTCGTATATTCTTTGCTTGCATTTCTTTAGGTATGTGAAAGAAGGTGACACGGTGTCCCAGTTTGACAGTATCTGTGAGGTTCAAAGTGACAAAGCCTCGGTGACCATCACCAGTCGCTACGACGGGATTGTCAGGAAGCTCTATTACAATGTAGATGACACGGCTCTGGTGGGAAAACCTTTGGTGGATATTGAAACAGCTGTTATGAAAGGTTTGTTTCAGTCTTCTCAGCGAGGGCGTTTTTAATTAAAAAAAATATTCTCCTTTTTAACTTTAACCTTATAATTAAAGGGGTTGTCTAACTTCAGCAAGTGGCATTTTTCATGTAGAGAAAATACAAGGCACTTACTAATGTATTGTTATTATCCATATTGCCTCCTTTGCTGGCTGGATTCATTTTTCCATCACATTATACACTGCTAGTTTCCATGGTTACAGACCACCCTGCAATCCATCAGTGGTGGTCATGCATGCACACTATAGGAAAAAGCGTCAGCCTCTATGGTGGCCGGGACCAGGGCAGCGCACATAGGCTAGTGCTTTTTCCTATATTGTGCAAGCACGACCACCCCTGATGGATTGCTGGGTGGATTGTAACCATGGAAATGAGCAATGTATAATTTGATGATAAAATGAATCCAGCCAGCAAAGGAAGCAATATGAACAATCACAATACATTAGTAAGTGCCTTGTATTAACTTTCTCTACATAATAAATGCGACTTACTGAAGTCAGACACCCCTTTAAAGGTTTGACCTTCGTGGTATACAGCACTAATGAATGTAGGCATACTGCTATGGCCTGCCCAAACCCCCACTGGTCCATAGAATGAAGGGGCTACGTTGCAAGTTAAAGGGGTTGTTCGGTTTCAGGAGAAAACCAGACAATCCTCTGGATCAATACCTGCAGTAAACAAGTAATAAGTACTTATCTGGGAGATCTAGCACCCCCATTCCAGTTCTCTTTGCCAGACCGGCTGCAGCTATGATGTCATGTGACGTGCCCGATGCAGCCAATCAGTGGCCTTTTTGGTGCATTGATGAGGCAGTGATTGGCTATAGTGGTCACATGATGTCGATGTGATGTAACTGCTGCAGAAGCCCTTACCGGAAGAAACAGAGTAGCGGTTCTGGATGCCAGGTAAGTACTTATCAGTTCTTTATTGCAGTCTGATCCTGAGGGTTGTCTGTTTTGTTTCTGAAACTGGACTAACTCTTTAGGCGCACAGAGACTCTCCTGACCAGCCACTGTGAAACGACCTACACACGGCCTTATTCATTTAAATACAGTTTTGTTGCAGTTGCTCGCTTACACACTAGGTGGCTGTCGGCGCTGCTGTGCAAATACGAAGCTGAAGCATCTGTGGCCATAATACAGATGCTAAGATGCAGCCGCATCACTGTCTTCTGAGGGGTTTTCTTATCCATCCTGGGCTGTCTTGTCTGTTTCTTGACATCATCTAGCCATCTAAGTAATTTTTGAACAGAATTGGGCTACATGCACACAAACGTATTTTGTTTCCATGTCGGTTTTTTTTGTTTGTTTTTTTGCGGAAAGGATGCGGACCCATTCATTTCAATGGGTCGGCAAAAAATGCGGACAGCACACCGTGTGCTGTGCACATCAGTATGTCCATTCCGTAGCCCGCAAAAAAAAATAGTCCTATTATTGTCCGTTTTTAGGCTTTGTTACAATGGATCCGCAAAAAAAGTATGTCATTCGTTTTTTTTGTTTTTTTTTTTTACGGACCGCCAAACGCATACGGTGCAAACGACAGTATGTGTTTTGCGGTCCGCAAATTGCAGATCCAGAATAAAAACTGATGACGTTCCATATGGCATCTGTTTGTTTATTTTTTGCAGATCCGTTTTTTTTCCGGATCAATTGTAATAATGCCGATCCTTGTCCGCAAACTAGAAAAAAATAGGACATGCACAATTATTTTTTGCGGGGCAACGGAACGGACATACTGATGCGGACAGCACACGGTGTGAAATAAATGGGTCCGCATCCTATCCGCAAAAAAACGGAACGGACACTGAAACAAACAACGTTCGTGTGCATGTAGCCTTAGGCTTCATGCACACGACCGTTCCGTTTTTTGCGGTCTGCAAACCCCGGATCCGCAAAAAACAGAAGCCGCCCGTGTGCCTTCCGCAATTTGCGGAACGGGCAGCCCATTGTAGAAATGCCTATTCTTGTCCGCAAAACGGACAAGAATAGGACATACTATATTTTTTTTGCGGGACTATGGAACGGAGCAAAGGATGCGGACCGCACACGTTGTGCTGTCCGCATCTTTTACGGCCCCGTTGAAGTGAATAGGTCCGCACCCGAGCCGCAAACACTGCAGCTCGGATGCGGACCCGCACTACTGTCGTGTGCATGAGGCCTTAAACTGAGAAAAGTGCTTTAGATCCATCTTGGCTTATGAGCTGAGAAGAACATACAGTAGACACTTTGGGGGAGATTTATCCAGACTGCCGGTCTTGCTATCCCCTGCTCTGCCTGAGGATGTTCCTAGATTGTGATGAAGCCCAGGCGTCGTCATAATTTAGGGGCATCCTCCGGCAGGTCGTGCACCTAAAGTAAAATTGAATAATCAGAATGCCCACTTTGGACCCAGGATTAATTAATGATAGGTGGTACAATAGCCCTATTAGGGCTATCTAATTCCTGTTTCTGGTCTTTTTAATTTTAAAATGTAACATTTATTATTTTTCTTAAGAGAAACAACCAAATAATATTGTGCTTAAAATAAAGTGGTCACGAGACGCAGCTGTGTGTATATTAATTACTGAAGATTCTCCACATATAATCATTAGGGGGGAAATCTCTGTGGGCTATTTACTTCCTATCCCTCAGTTACTATAGAGTGAGAGTTAACATGAATTAGTATCAGAATGTTGCTCACATCGAGCCGCTATGTTACTGTGGCTTGCCACTTGGCCAGAATAATACTCTAAGTAAATGTAGTTAGTCTATTATAGGATGTGTAACTTATTTTGCTTAGGATAGCTATCCCTGATTTATAGTATTGATATCCCTAATCCATATTTTCCCTGCCTATTTAGTAATCCAACTTATACATACCTCTCGGAGTGCCTGCAGCACACTCCGTATTTCTACTGCATCCACACACCTCTTTAGCACCTAACGTGGCGTCTTCAGGGGTGATGGAGCTACAGCGAACGCGTGAAAGTGAAATCTATCGCCGCTCAGAGCTGCGGTAGATTTCTGGCTTCATTTGCACCAGAAAAGTGGTGTAAATGAAGATAAATTTGTCTTGGCTGCTGGCTATGCCCCTTTTCCACCATTGTCACGTCCCTTTTTGAAGTATCGAGGACAGGCTTCTTTGTCAAAAAGTCGAATTTAAGTCACAAACACACTGCTTACGACTTTTTAAAGCCTCTTTTCTGTAGGAAGGGAGATGATAAATCTCCACCTTTCTCCTTTGACATCTCCTACATCAAATTTTAAGGTCATTCTGTGGGTGGCGATAGCCGGCCCAACTGAAAAAGATTTGTTACTGGGACAGATTCTCTTTAATCCAGGTTTTGGTGGTTAGGTGTTTGATAAATTTCATTAATTCAGTAATATATCAATTTTTGTCAAGGAATAATTAGAATGTTTTGTTACAAGGAGACCAATATTTTGGCATTTGAAAGTGCATACTTAGTTATGGGTGGAGTTGGGCTTTAATTCTGGATGGATTAGCCATGTGTAAGGACTCTGTGTTCTCTGTATGCATCGCTCTTAAAAAAAAATATATATATAAATATATTTGTTCCCCAGATGTGGCATCGGAAGAAGATGTGGTTGAGACTCCTGCAATTTCCCAGGAACATACACACCAAGAAATAAAGGGACATAAGACACTGGCCACTCCCTCCGTCCGGCGCCTTGCAATGGAGAACAACGTAAGCTGTGTTGGTTTCTATTAGAAAGGCGCCATTATTAATAGAGGAGAACATAGGCATGGTGTCCACTGCTCGCCTGCCTGTGTTCCCCACTTGTTGAACCCATTTACTCTTTGTATCATTTCACTGTAAACTTCCTAAACTATAGGATAAAAGTTAAAGTGATTCCCCCCCCCCCCCATGTTGAGAAACAAAATTCATTTTTACTAGCGAATAAACAGAACACTTACATGACGACCTTCCTTTTATATTTTCAGCGACAGATCTTCCGATTCCTGAGCTCCTCTTCCGTTACCCAAGATGACCGCTTCTTTTCAGACTACTTGATGCATACTGTGCATATGGTAGCCCAAGACACTTCCTGCTGCTCTTGGATTGTCCACTGCTCACATGAGGATTGCCAATGTACAGTATGCATCAGGTAGTCTGAAAAGGAGGGCACCATGTATGTGTTCTGCCCATGAACTACCCATGACCCACCACCAATCGTTCCTATTAGCACGCTCAGCTATTTTCAGAATCCCCATATAAATGAATGGGATCGCACTGCACCTGCGAGGCCACCACTTCTTTTCACTTCTGTGGGACCGACGGATTTACGAGATATGCGCACCTATCAGACAATGGGGGCAAATCCTAGGGATATGCCCCCATTGTCTGAAATGGGAAAACCCCTTTAACTCTTTGTCATAGTACTACAAGTGCCCCTTTTGAATAGGTAATTGATGCAGTAAGGAAACAAAGTAATTAGCAGCTTAGACTATATGTGACCCAGCCCTCTAGTACTGTAGGTTACATTGTATGCACACACTGTTGAGTACCTATCTTTGTAATGTATATAAGGCTACTTTCACACCTGCGTTCGAGCGGATCCTTTCTGAACGGATCCGCTCATATTAATGCAGACGGTGGCTCCGTTCAGAACGGATCCGTCTGCATTATAACTTAGAAAAATTTTCTAAGTCTGAAAGTAGCCTGAGCGGATCCGTTCCGACTTTACATTGAAAGTCAATGGGGGACGGATCCGCTTGAAGATTGAGCCATATGGTGTCATCTTCAAGCGGATCCGTCCCCGTTGACTTACATTGTAAGTCGGAACGGATCCGCACGGCCAGGCGGACACCCGAACGCTGCTTGCAGCGTTCAGGTGTCCGCTCACTGAGCGGAGCGGAGGCTGAGCGCTGGCAGGCGGATGCATTCTCAGTGGATCCGCCTCCACTGAGAATGCATTGGGGCCAGACGGCTGCGTTCAGGGCCGCTCGTGAGCTCCTTCAAACGGAGCTCACGAGTGGACACCTGAACGCAGGTGTGAAAGGAGCCTAAATGTGCCCTGGATGAACTTTAATGTATAAGACCTCCATACACATTAGGCTACTTTTACACTTGCGGCAGTGTGATCCGGCGGGCAGTTTCTTCGTCGGAACTGCCCGCCGGATTCGCCGATTTGGATGTGACTGAAAGCATTTGTGGGACGGATCCGGATGCGCATCCGCCTCACAAATGCATTGCAAGAAAGGATCCGTCTCTCCGCTTGTCATGCGGACAGATGGATTCGTCTTGTATTTTTTTCACATTTTTACCGGTCTGCGCAGGCCAGAAGGACGGATCCGGCATTCCGGTATTTTGAATGCCGGATCCGGCACTAATACATTCCTACGGCATTCAAGCAAGTCTTCAGTTTTTGCTACAGTTTTCTCTTTTGCCTGATCAGTAAAAACGACTGAACTGAAGACATCCTGATGCATCCTGAACGGATTTCTCTCCATTCAGCATGCGTGGGGATATGCCTGATCAGTTATTTTCCGGTATTGAGCCCCTGTGACGGAACTCTATGCCGGAAAAGAAAAACGCTAATGTGAAAGTACCCTTAGGCCTCTTTCACACTTGCGTTGTCCGGATCCGGCGTGTACTCCACTTGCCGGAATTACACGCCGGATCCGGAAAAACGCAAGTGTACTGAAAGCATTTGAAGACGGATCCGTCTTCAAAATGCTTTCAGTGTTACTATGGCAGCCAGGACGCTAGTAAAGTCTTGGTTGCCATAGTAGGAGCGGGGGAGCAGTATACTTACAGTCCGTGCGGCTCCCGGGGCGCTCCAGAGTGACGTCAGAGCGCCCCATGCGCATGGATGACGTGCCATGCGATCACGTCATCCATGCGCCTGGGGCGCCCTGACATCACTCTGGAGCGCCCCGGGAGCCGCACGGACGGTAAGTATGCTGCTCCCCCGCTCCACTTTACCATGGCTGCCGGGACTTTAGCGTCCCGGCAGCCATGGTAACCACTCTAAAAAAGCTAAATGACGTATCTGGCAATGCGCCGAAACGACGTTTAGCTTAAGGCCGGATCCGGATCAATGCCTTTCAATGGGCATTCATTCCGGATCCGGCCTTGCGGCAAGTCTTCAGTTTTTTTGGCCGGAGCAAAAAGCGCAGCATGCTGCGGTATTTTCTCCGGCCAAAAAACGTTCCGTTCCGGAACTGAAGACATCCTGATGCATCCTGAACGGATTTCACTCCATTCAGAATGCATTAGGATAATCCTGATCAGGATTCTTCCGGCATAGAGCCCCGACGACGGAACTCTATGTCGGAAGACCATAACGCAAGTGTGAAAGAGCCCTTCGATTATTTTTGGACAACCCGCAGTTTTAGGTGGGACTGGCTGCCAATTTAATATGTATGGAGATAAATTAAAAAGAAAATTGCACCGATAGATGTACAACAATCCACATGTATGACATGATCACTGTTGGCTCAGACAAAAGTATTGGCAGCTCAAGGTAATGAGTAACATCTAGAGGAATTCTGATGCATTGTGTATTATAAGTTCTTTGCAATCTGATTTCCTTAGATAAAGCTTAGTGAAGTGGTGGGCAGTGGTCGGGATGGACGTATCCTAAAAGAAGACATTCTTAACTTTTTGGCGAAGCAGACAGGTGCCATATTACCACCTTCTCCCAAAATGGAGATCGTACCACCACCTCCCAAAAAAGAAATCTCTAAACCATCTCAGAAGGAAACGGCTCCTACCATTCCAGTTTCCTTCACCAAACCAATCACTTTCTCAGGAAAGGATGTCACAGAGCCCTTGAAAGGTAATGGCGTATTAATGTGTAGAGCTTTTTATAGCAGATTTACTGCTTCTATTCCTATTCAGAAAGATTCAACCATCAGCAGAAAGCCATTTTTAGGTTTCTCAGCTTTCCAGAGATGTTCAATTGGGTTCAAGTCAGGGCTCTGGTTTGGCTACTCATGGACATTCAGAGTTGTCCCTAAGCCATCCCTATGTTGTGTTGGTTGTATACTTGGGATCATTGCCTTGTTGGAAGGTGAATCTTCGGCCAAGTCTGAGTTCCAGAGCACTCTAGATCAGGTTTTCATTAAGAATATCTGTTTACTTTGCTCCATTCAGCTTTCCCTCAACTCTGACCTGTCTTCCTGTCCCAACTGCTAAAAAACACTCCCACAGCATGAAGCCACCACTTCTGTGCTTCAGCAATGGTATTGGACGGTGCCTGGTTTCCTCCAAACATGACGCTTAGAACTAAGGCCAAAAAGTTCAATCTTTGTTTCATCAGACCAGAGAATCTTGTTTCTAACAGTCCAAGACTCCTATAGGTGTTGCCATTTTAAAAACCACAGCACATGAAATGGAGATTACATCTTCATACCATGCTGTTCCCAGTGGGAAGGATCAAAAACTATATGGCATTTTGAAGTACTTACCACGTCTGTGTGTTTCTTTTTGTTTTGTTTTTTTAGCGCAGGATAAACTCTGTGTGAACTTGCCCTGATATTGTTACATGAGAAGTTTTTTAGTGCCATTTTGTTTCACTATTTGGCTGTTCTGGTGATTCTTTCTCACAGCATTTTGGTAGATAAAAGCTGTACATGGAAGGCCTCTATTGTTAGGCCATGGTCACACGTCAGAATTTCCATTTTGGCACGTTTTCCGGACCAAAAACGGGTTAAAACAGAAACCCCATATAGCAAGGCACCTAAACCACGCAGAATTTTGATGCAGTTCCTGGGACTACTTTTTCAGTGTGCTGATTTAACCATGTGAACACAGCCTTACCACTGAGACACATTGATCTGCCCCCCAGTGGACCTAGTGCAAAGCCACTGTGATATGTGCACCACACTTAGGTCTCCTTGTTTTGTGCCACCTATTAGCCTGTTTTGTCTGCTACATTTTGCGATGCTTCCCATGTATTTTCTTATATTGTCAGGCTTCCACAAAGCCATGGTGAAAACCATGTCCGCAGCACTAAAAATCCCCCACTTTGGTTACTGTGATGAAGTGGATATGACAACACTTGTCAGGCTCAGAGAAGAGCTCAAGCCTATGGCTGAAGCGCGTGGAGTCCGATTGTCATTTATGCCTTTCTTCCTCAAGGTGAGTTTCAAGCAAACAGTCCTAAATAAATATGTGCCAATAGCAGTACAGATAACATGAAAAGAATGCATGGCGCATTCGCAGTGATATTTTTCATTCCTTCTATTTGTCCATTGAGTTTCACGGCTCCACCAGCGCATATTATAAAATGAACACTGGTTACTGGGCAGCAAAGCGGCTGTTGATAGAGTTGGTACCTGACGCCCATAGACATATGGATCTTCATTTTGGTCATTGTTTTCCGCAGGCAGCAAGCCTCGGCCTTTTGCAACATCCAGTACTCAATGCCTCATTGGATGACAATTGTCAGAATATCACCTATAAGGTATCTATTCAATTCAGATTTTCCAAAAAATGTAATTTACTTGTGTGTATCCAGGCATTAAAGAAGATATTGTTTCTCCTAGGCTGCTCATAACATTGGGATTGCTATGGACACTCAACAGGGCCTCATTGTCCCTAATGTGAAGAACGTACAGGTCCGAAGTATTTTTGAGATTGCTGCGGAGCTGAACCGCTTGCAGAGCTTAGGGGCTTCAGGACAACTGGGGGCTGCAGAGCTGACAGGAGGCACATTTACTCTCTCCAACATTGGTTCGGTAAGCCAACTGCTCGGACCCTCTTGGTGGCTGTTGTATTTATTATTGCATTTGACTCATTTTGCTCTAAATATTTTTTTTTCAATTGGTCTTTATTAAACATTTCTGACAGTCTGTCCTCTACAGCTGTCAGTTTCAGTGCATATACTGTTAGTTGCTTTCTGCCTCACAGTGAATCCATCAGGGAGCTGCTCTGATATCTGGATGTGTAGCCCTCATCTCTGAACTCCTCACAGCTCATAAACACTCATCTTAGCTTAATTGGTATGAAACTGATAAGAATATGGCTTAAATGAGGCTACAGATGAAGCCATCAGAGCAGATTCTTGATGGGTTAATTGAGTGTGAGGCAGAGAACAATAGTCTATAGATACACTAAAACAAAAAACTGTAGAGGAAAAACAGTTGGAAATTTCTAGTTAAAAAAAAAATAAGATTTTAGCCCAAAATGAGTAGAATGCTTCCTAACTTATACATAGCCATTAAAACGTATCCTATTAAAACAGGTACAAAGGTAGGATTGAGTCTGCTGAGTAAAAGCATACATTTCTTATGTAAATAGGTTGCGCAAATTATTGTATAGTTATGCAAATTAGGTGTATTTGCACCAAAGGGCAGGCCCTGTTGCTCCTCCTTTCCAGCTCTGTGTTGCATTTGATGCTCCCATTAATTGAGGAGGCCAGTAAGGCCCTGTAATCCCACATTTGCACTTTGATTTACAGTATTGGCGCATGCACAGTGGTCATCTGCATTGCCTGGGAAGCTGAAGAAAATGTACTGCGCTTGTGCCGATAGTGTAATGAGATAGATGTCTAGCTCTGCCAATCAAGGGGAGGGGGAGTAACAGTTGAGACACGGCATCGGGGCTAAGAGACAGAGGGGCTTGGGCCCACCACTGGGTGCATTAAAGCCTAAGGCCCCTTGCAGACGAGTGTATCCGGATGCGTCCCAGGTGCATTGCGGCAAACCCGCGCAAGTAGGTATGCAGTTGCAGTCGGTTTTGACTGCAATTGTGTTCCGTTGTTTGTGTTCCAATGTGTTTTGCATGCACGTGATAAAAAACTGATTCTGGTACCCAGACCCGAACTTCTTCACAGAAGTTCAGGTTTGGGTTCAAGGTTGTGTAGATTGTATTATTTTCCCTTATAACATGGTTATAAGGGAAAATAATAGCATTCTGAATACAGAATGCATAGTACAATAGGGCTGGAGGGGTTACAAAAATAATAATAATAATTTAAAGAGGACCTTTCACCGATTTATGACAATGTGAACATACAGACATGGAGAGCGGCGCCCGGGAATCTCACTGCACTTACTATTATCCCCGAGCGCCGCTCCGTTCTTCCGCTATGCCCTCCGGTATCTTCGCTCACTAAGTTATAGTAGGCGGAGATTTCAGTCACTAAGTTATGGTAGGCGGAGTCTGCCCTTGTTCTGCTGTAGCGCTGGCCAATCGCAGCGCAGAGCTCACAGCCTGGGAGGTTATTTTCTCCCAGGCTGTGAGCTCTGCGCTGCGATTGGCCACCGCTACAGCAGAACAAGGGCAGACTCTGCCTACCATAACTTTGTGACCGAAGATACCGCAGGGCATAGCAGGAGAACGGAGCGGCGCCCAGGGATAATAGTAAGTGCAGTGAGATCCCCGGGCGCCGCTCTCTATGTCTGTATAGTTAGTTCACAATGTCATAATCGGTGAAAGGTCCTCTTTAACTCACCTTAATCCACTTGTTCGCGCAGCCGGCATCTCTTCTGTCAGCTTTTGTGAGGAATAGGACCTTTGATGACGTGACTGTGCTCATCACATGGTCCATCACATGATCTTTTACCATGGTGATGGGTCATGTGACAGACCATGTGATGAACCTACGTCACCAAAGGTTCTATTCCTCACAAAAGAAGATAGAAGAGATGCCGGCTGCGTGAACAAGTGGGTTAAGGTGAGTAAAATTATTTTATTTTATTTTTTTAACCCCTCCAACCATATTGTACTATGCATTCTGTAATCAGAATGCTAATATTTTCCCTTATAACCATGTTATAAGGGAAAATAATAATGATCGGGTCCCCATCCCGATCGTCACCTAGAAACAGTGAGTGAAAATTGCATCGCCACTTGCTTGCGATTTTTACACAACCCTATTCATTTCTAAGGGGCCTGCGTTACGTGAAAAACGCACAAAGAGGAGCATGCTGCGATTTTCACGCAACGCACAAGTGATGCGTGAAAGTCACCGCTCATGTGCACAGCCCCATACAAATGAATGGGTCAGGATTCAGTGCGGTTGCAATGCGTTCATCTCACGCCTTGCACCCGCGTGGAAATCTCGCACGTGTGAAAGGGGCCTAAATTGCTTAATAAAAACTTTAATTGCACGTGAATGGCTTTTACTCAGCAGGATCAATCTTACCAGGCATTGTGCCTGGTTTAATGAGGTTGATCCTGCTGAAAGGTCCTATTTATGGCTAAATCTTAGCTCCGTGTATTGACATATTATGTTGGTCTTCTCTTGTCATGGTTTTCTTTTTGTAGATTGGAGGTACATATGCAAAACCTGTTATTCTGCCCCCAGAAGTGGCCATTGGAGCCATCGGAAAACTGCAGGTTTGTAATTTTTCATGATGGTTGTCTAGAGAACACAAATGTCCACAGGATAAGCTATAAATATTTGACAGATGCAGGTCCCACCTCTCTCCAGGTCATCAATATATGATCGGTGGGGGTCTGACACCCGGCACCCCTGCTGATCAGTTGTGAGACGAGGTACCGGCCCTCCATGCGAACGCCTCATCTCCTGTAGAGCGGCTGCGTAGTGTAATTACATACACTTGCTCCATTCACTTGAATGCAGCGGGTACTTGTATTACACTGCACTTCCAAGACAAAGTGCAGTGTAATGAACAGGAAGCAGCGCTCAAATGGATTGCCAGCTCCTCTACAAACAGCTGATCGGCGGGGGTGTTGAACCCTCACCAATCAGATATTGATGACTTATCCCGACAATAGGTCATCTCTGTATACATAAATTCAGGATAAAACTCGCCTGTCTCTTCTGATTTACAGGTAGTACCAAGGTTTGACTCCAGAGGGCAGGTGGTGAAAGCCCAAATCATCAACATCAGCTGGTCCGCAGACCATAGAATTATTGACGGTGCAACAATGTCCCGATTTTCTAACCTATGGAAATCATACTTGGAGAATCCATCCTCCATGCTTCTGGATTTAAAATGAAAAATCCTAAAGTAAGGGGAGGGGGCACTTTTATCCCACCATCAACAAGGTACAAGGTACTCTTCCCAGTACAGAAAACCTCAACTTGTTTTTCCACCCAGTGGGAACCACCTAAGTCTAATTGCCTGGTCCCTGCCTTGCGGGCAAGGATTGTGCAAGCACAACTACAGGTCAGCTGTTCAGGTATTATTACATTTTGGGTTTGGGCGGTTTGACCCATGTGTGGATCACTTTATTGCATCCTACAGTAGAAGGGTGTTTAAAGGGACATCTGCGGAATGGACTTCATACAATGCCCAACTGAAAAGCGACAACATGATATTTATGTCTCCCCTTTTTTAGGCTGCTGAGTAGATCTGTGTTCTTCTGATAGGGATCTGGTTATTGAAGGGTATACAGTAAGTGTTGTAAACTACAAGAAACATTATCTAAAACGCGCTGGAGCCAATTCGGACCCTGAAAACTGACAGGGAACTCTGACTGATCAGCATATGACACTGAGGTTATAGAACGTCCCTAGACTGTTACACTACATACAGATCAATCTAAATAGACAATGATTGTGCTGATTATTCCTGTGTCTGATATAATGTGGGAAATATGTACATTGGTTTTAAATGGTCATAAAACGAGACTCGCACTCCATGTCCTTGCACCGTTCAGGGCTGCAAATGAATAAAAATGGGACTGTTGGAAACTATTCTGTTTTCTCTCGCTTGTTTTCCTGAAATGTCTACATGTTCATCTATTCTAATAAGTGGTAAGTGCTGATGACTTTCTTTGTAATATACTATCACCTAGTAGATGAAACTAAATGCTGGCCAGAAATACTAAGGTGGATATATATATTGCATTAAAGGGTGTTCCCATGTTGGAGTGTCCACGTGATAGGCCATATATGTCAGAGAGGTGCAGGTCCTATGTCTGGTACCTTTACCTATCAGGAGGATAAGGTGGACTTTGTGACCCTCATTAGCTGAGTCAAAGCGTCTCTCAACAGCTGCCTTTACTATTGAATTTATTGGGTTGTGGGCTCGCTTGTGTGCAACTTTCTCCATTGATTTCAATAGGCGTCACAAAATTAGCAGGATAAGCCAGTGACTTAAGGCCCCCTTTACACCACCCAATGTTCAGGCAGATTATTATGAGTGTTCATACGAATGCTCGTTAAAGATGATCTGCCGATATAAGGCCCCTTTCACACCGGCGAGTTTTCCGCGCGGGTGCAATGCGTGAGTTGAACCGCGTGGGTACCAAACATGCCGATTTTTCTCCCGCGCGTGCAAAACGCATTACAATGTTTTGCACTTGCGCTGAAAAATCATGCATGTTCCCGCAACGCACCCGCACCTTTTCCCGCAACGCCCGTGTGAAAGAGGCCTAAAGGTGCTACTAATTACCTTATGAAAGAGCAAAACGCTCGTTCATTGGGTAATAGATCATTGGTGCAGACTCCTAAATGATTCAGTAGATTGTGTCGTCTAAACAGCAAAAAACGTTATTCTGTATGGAGACAAAGGATGACATACTGTGGAGGAGATCGCTGCATGTAAGGCTGGGTTCACATATGTGCTATGAACTCCGGCAGTGTGTTCCGGTGGAGGATCAGACTGCTGGAGTTCACTGCGTCCAGCATAGCCAGGTACCATCGTGCACTGCTGGATCCCCATTTACTGTACTGGGATCCATCTGCTTTCCAGCATATATGCCGGCTTTCGGGCAGACAAATAATGCTATGTATAGTATTTTTATTTTTTTGTCCAACCAAAAACCAGCATACAGTGAATTCCCCAGCAGTCTGTGTTTCCGCTGGAACAGACTGCCGGGGGTTCACAGCGCATATGTGAACACTGTCTAAGCCTCCCATGACCCGAACTGACTGCATCATAGTGATTTATAATACATTCAGTTCTTATCTGATTTATGGGCCCATTGTACTGTCCTCACGTGATTATGTATGTACAATAGACCCGCGATCAGATAGAGACTGATTGTATCATAAATTACTATGATGCAGTCAGTTCCTGGAATATTCTGCAGACAAAATCTTTAAAGGGCCATCGGAGAACAATCATCCAATGGTTGAATTTCTCTCCATCAAATTTTTTTGTTTTCATCAGAAATACGCGCGGTCAGAGCTGCTTGTCTTCTTCTTTCACATTGTTCTGTCTGTTTGGCCAATCAGTACGTAAATGAGGGAGCCAAGACTTGTAGCTACTGGATTTTCCAAGTGCTACATTATACAACCTCCATGGCTAACCTATGAACCTGTGTACATGTACCAATTATCATTCCAGCTCCAAAACTGGTCAATTTAATGCTAGTCAGGCAAAGTCCAATCTAATGCTACATGCTAATGTAATTATGTCATATGAATTATGAAATAGCGAGGAGGAGGAAGACATTCATGTGCAGCTGATCAGTGCAAAGGACACAAGGACCAGTCGTTGGACAAACATGGCTTGAGACGGTGTCTGGACAGATATAATCATTTCAATGCAAATCCTGATGGTGACTAAGCAGCAATCGGAGAATGCAGACGCTGGAGTGAGTTGCACGTGGAGCGGTATCCTCGGTGATTTGGGAGGATGACTCCACTCATCCTAGGAATCCCTGCTTGGACCTTTGTATAGGTCTGTTGCTATGCAGGTAGTGTGTACGTCGTTGCTCCTAGGAGTATGTATGGAATTTATAGAACTTGCTGTGTTCCTCACGATTAGTCTGTGTAAGCTGTAGGAAAATGTAAAGCTTCCCGTAATCCCAGCATTCCATAGAAAAACATCATCGCCTGCATGTTCCTCAAACCTCTTGTGCTGCCTTATGTCTTCACCAGAAGTTGTGGCCAATTTGTTTTGTTTTTTAATACATTTAAAGGGGTTGTCTCATGAAAAATATTCTATAGTTTACAAACCAGCACCTGGATCTGAATACTATTGTAATTGCATGTAATTCCTTAGTGGCACCAGTATTCCGTATCCCCTGACTTAATCTCTCTCCTTGGGTATCGAATGGGATATACCCATCTGAAACTTTACATACTCCATTCACCCTCCCTTATTCCTGATCAGGCATTTCCTTTCTTTCCTAGGAAGCAATGGAATAGTGAACCCATCCTCAGAAATTGCTAATCTTTTTAATAGAGTTTCTCGTGAATGGCATTGGGGGACACAGCACCATGGGTATATGCCCAGCTGCCACTAGGAGGCGACACTAGAAAGGAAAGTGTTGGCTCCACCTAGATGGGCTATAACGTTCTGCACAGACACTAAACTAACCAATTTTAGTCTAGTGTCCATAGGAGGCAGACATGACCTGCTCTGTTTTTATCGCAGGTCTTGCTTCTTCTTTTTTTTTTATGATTTTATTTTTCTCCACAGGCTTCTGCCTTGCGGCAGGATGGGGCTGCATTGTGGACTCCACTTTAGTAGCCCCCCTGCGGGCGCATACTATTGTACCTCGCCGGTCACCCAGTCCCCCATTACTGCATCCACAGTGGTATGCCGGCAATCCCTCCTCAGTGTGAGCTTGCTGAATGGGTGACCCTGCGGCGCCTGAAGATGTCGGACAGTATGGGGTCTCCTGGTTAGTTCCCTCTTTTTTGCCAGGGGGTGGGATTCACTTTATCCGGGGAGCGTCCTTTTTCCCCCTGTTTTTTCAGGGGGGGAGAAATTATCTCCACACTGTGGAGGGGGCCTTTCTCTCCCTCCCCTGGGCTCCCTGGCCATCCATCCTCCTCCCGGGCCTTCCCTTCTACTTTAGTCCCCGGCTTCTGCCGGGACTAGACCGCATCTTTTCTGGCCTGTCCTCGGGTCCCAGGTGCTCCTTTTGCCCCGTTTTTCCCCTCCCTGGGCGTTGCTTCCTCTTAGGAGCTCCCCCACCTGTTTTGTCTTTCCCGGAGGGCCCCCTTTTCTGGCCGCTTCATTAATTGAGGCCCGGATTTTACCTCGCCTAGGCCGCATCCTCTCCCGCCCCCTCCTTGTTTCCCGGGCTTTTTTCTTGGCCCCTCCTCGCTGCTCTTGGGAGGGGTCCTTTCCCCTCCTATACCAGTCAAGCGATGGCTTTTGCCCTGAGGGCAGAGTTTACATTTCTTCTGCTTTCGGGCCTCCATTTTGCCAGCACTTGAGATCTCCCTGCTCTCTTTTGCGACTGCTGCTCCTTTTCGGGGACACAGCACCTGGGGTCCGGTAGGACAGGCTCTGGCTGGCTACTTTTCTATTTATTTATTTTTTCAGGCTCCCACCCAGCCCTCATGTCCTCTTCCAGAGAAGATTCCCGTTCGCAGCCCTCCCTCGGGGTCGCCACATACTTTGCGTGCACCCGTTGCAATAAGAAGTTGCCATGCGTCAGCCTGACCCTGTTTGTGCGCAGTGCCTTGCCCCCAGGCCCTCTCAGGATGCCCTGACCAGCTCCTCTGTATCTGTCCCAAGCCATAGGGAACCTTACTCTTTTCTCCCAATCCATGGTGAAGTCGCTGGACCGCTTGCCTGCCCAACTTGTGTTCGTGGCAACGGGTTCTGCTATACGTCCTGTCTTTGCTGCGTCATGGGTGGCAAGGCCATGCTTTGTCTGGGCCAAACTGCTTGTTCGGTCCTTGCCCCCAGATTCTACTCGGGGGGGGGGGGGGGGGGGGGAGCTCCATCTCCTTGCCTCTCATCTTCTCCAGGCATCCCGGTATCTGTGTGATGTTTCCCTGAAATCAGCACGCCGCGCTAGCAGCACGGCCGCTAACTCTGTGGCCATCCGCTGCACGGTCTGGCATCGTGGTTGGGCGGCGGATGCTACCTCCAAAAAGGCGCTGATATCTCTCCCCTTCCTGGGTGGTAGGCTTTTTGGGAAGCGCTTGGAGGAGCCTATTTCTGAGGTTACGGGTGTTAAAAGTTCTCTCCTGCCCCAGAACCATGC
Source organism: Bufo gargarizans (assembly GCF_014858855.1). Classification (NCBI taxonomy): domain Eukaryota; kingdom Metazoa; phylum Chordata; class Amphibia; order Anura; family Bufonidae; genus Bufo; species Bufo gargarizans. The sequence continues at coordinate 145,140,999 of NC_058086.1, forward strand.
CCGCCGCCGTCCTGTGCCTACCTCACGATCACAGTGTTTTCGCTCCTTTCGGGACTCCTCCTCCCGTCAGGACAAAAAGACTGTTCGTCCTTCCTTCACGGCCAAGCCCTCCTGGCATGCCCACCCTTAGCCTTTCAAACTTCAGTCTGCAAAGCCATCATCTGCATGACTGTTTCTCCTCGAGTGGGGGGTCGTTTGCTCTCCTTTCAGGATCTCTGGAGTGCAAGCGTGGACGACGCCTGGGTTCTGGAGGTAGTTTCCTCCAGATACAAAATAGAATTTTCTGTCCTTCCCACAGGCCGGTTCTTCCAATCGTCGCCGCCCAGGTCCCCCTCCCCAGCGGCTGCTTTTTTTCAGGCCATTCATTCCCTTCACACACATGGAGTGATTGTTCCTGTCCCGACCTCGGAACCGTTTCAGGGGTTTTACTCCAATCTCTTCACTGTTCCAAAAAAGGACTATTCTTTTCGCCCCATTTTGGATCTGAAGGCTCTCAATTATTTAGTCCGAGTTCATAATTTTTGCATGGAGTCCCTCAGGTCACTGATTGCTTCCCTCGAGGTGGGCGAGTTTCTGTCGTCCATCGACATCCGGGATGCTTATCTGAAAGTCCCCATAGCTTCGTCTCATCAAAGTTACCTTCGCTTCGAGGTAGGTTCTCTGCATTTTCAATTTGTTGCATTGCCCTTCGGTCTGGCGTCTGCCCCGAGGGTCTTTACAAAGGTGTTGGCTCCCCTGGTCGCACTTCTTCGTGCCAGGGGAGTTGCAGTAATACCCTACCTGGACAATCTTCTGGTGAAGGCTTTGTCCCGGGAGGACAACCCCAGGTGGCTGGTGAACCACTCCAAATAATTCCTTGTTCCCAGCCAGGGGATGAATTTCCTGGGTATGGTCTTCGACACTCTCCTAGGATGAGTGTGCCTTCCCCAGGACAAGGTAGTGGCTCTCCAGTTAGGGGTCTCCATCACCTCTGTCCATCAGGGCATGCATGCGTGTTCTGGGCCGGATGGTTGCCGCCTTTGAGGCAATTCCTTATGCCCAATTTCACACCCGGTCGCTTCAGCGACCTGTTGGCTCCACCTTGCCCGGTGGAACAAGTCTCCGTCAGGCCTTGATCTCCTGATTTACCTCTCCCCTCAGGTCCGCCGGGACTTACGTTGGTGGTTGATTCCCTTAACAGTCTCCCTTTGCAGATTCTTCCTCCCCCCTCCGTTGGCAGGTGATCTCCACCGATGCCAGCCTGGCAGGCGGGGGGGCTGCCTTTGGGTCTCTCACAGCCCAGTGTAAGTGGTCGACATGAAAGAGCTCCCTGCAGATCAATATCCTGGAGCTCAGGGCCATTTACCTAGCACTCTCCAGTTGGACTCCCCTCCTCCTGCGGTCATCCTGTCCAGATTCAGACAGACAACTCCACTGCAGTGGCTTATTTGAACCAACAGGGGCGTCCTGGAGGAAGCCTCTGGCATCTGCGGTGGGCATAGGGACATGTTCCCGCTCTCTCCGCTGTCCACATCCCCAGAGTCGACAATTAGGAAGCCGACTTTCTCAGTCGCCAACGTCTCGACCCAGGCGAGTGGATCTCCATCCAGAGGTTTTTCAACAGCTCTGTCAGCGTTGGGGAATCCCAGACGTGGATCTTTTTGCCTCCCATCTGAATCACGCTTTTTGTCGCCAGGTCTCGGGATCCTCAGGCTCTTGCGGTAGACGCTTTGGTGCTCCCGTGGTCCCAATTCAGTCTCCTGTACCTCTTCCCTCCCCTTCCGCTTCTTCCTCGGGTACTCAAACGCCTCAATTTGGTGGCTCCAGACTGGCCCCGCAGGGCGTGGTGAGCAGATCTTTTCTTCCTGCTTGGCGACGCTCCATGGCGGCTACCACTGCTTCCTGACCTCCTTTCGCAAGGTCCACTGTTCCACCCAGGTTTACCTCTGCTTCATTTAACGGCGTGGCTGTTAAAGCCGTGCTCCTAAGGCTCCGCGGCCTCTCCGAGTCAGTCATCCAAACTATGCTTCATCAACGTAAACCCCAGTCGGACAGGATTTACCATCGAACCTGAAAGGCTTATTTTGCCTGGTGTGAATCTGGAGAGGTTCACCCACTCCTTTTTTCCATCCGTAAGATTCTTGCCTTTCTTCAAGCAGGCCTAGAGAAAGGTCTCCGCCTGGCCTTCCTCAAAGGCCAGATCTTGGCCTTGTCTGTTCTTTTCCAAAGGCCCTTGGTTTCTCATTAAGTGAAAACCTTCCTTCAGGTGGTGGCTCATCGTGTCCCTCCATTCCGTTCTCCAGTGGAACCATGGGATTTGAATCTAGTCCTCTCCCTTCGAGCCCTTGAAGGAGATCTCCCTATCTTAAGTCTCTTTTTAAGGTTGCCTTTCTAGTCGTGATTACCTCCATTCGCAGAGTCTCTGAGCTGGCAGCACTCTCTTGTCGGTCTCCCTTTTTGTTTTTTCACCAGGACAAGGTTGTCCTGCACCCAGTTTCCTTCCTCCACATTAATTAGATTGCCTGCCTTTATTCTGTCCCAACCCCTCTCATCCCAGAGAGGAGTCTCTCCACCGTCTAGATGTGGTTCGGACGCTCCAGGCTGTATCTCCAGTTAACAGAGTCCTTCCGTCGTTCTGACTCTTTGTCGTCCCTGAGGGCTCATGTAAGGGTTTACAAGCTTCTAATGCTACCATCTCCCGTTGGATTCGGTCGGCTGTCAAGGAAGCCTATGTGACGAAGGGTTGTGATTCCCCTTTCTGGTTGACCGCTCACTCCACTAGGGTGGTCGGGGCATCTGGCATCTCCCAGGTCTTCAAGGCCGCCACCTGGGCCTCAGTTCACACCTTCTCCAGGTTTTACCACATCCATTCCTTGGCCCCTGCAGATGCCAGTTTGGGTCGCAAGATTCTGCAAGCGGCTGTGCGCTAGTTTTTTCGCATGGCTGTCTCTTCCCACCCTTAGGGACTGCTTTGGGACGTCCCATGGTGCTGTGTCCCCCAATGCCATTTGCGAAAAAAAAGAATTTTTGTACTTTTACCGTAAAATCCTTTTCTCGTTGGATGCATTGGGGGGATACAGATCCCATCCTTGTTGTTTTTTTTTTTTTTTTTCTCTTTGTTAGGTTTACCAGGTTTCCCGGGACTCTTCGTTATTGGTCCTCTTTATGGTTTAGGACATGTTGGCTTCATTTTTCGCTCTAGATTTTGGTGCTCCTACTGCTTTAGTACCAACTGGTTAGTTTAGTGTCAGAGGATATAGCCCATCTGGGTGGAGCCAACACTTTTCCTTTCTAGTGTCAGCTGGGCATATACCCATGGTGCTGTGTCCCCCAATGCATCCAACAAGAAAAGGATTTTACGGTAAGTACAAAAATCCTTTTTTCTGGACCTAAAAGGGATTATCCATCCTTTACTCATGCCTACCCAGACTCTCTGCCCCAAATAAGCTTCCTTTCATGCTCAGGTGGAAGGTGGAGCTGGAAAAGACCTTCTCTATGTCTGAATGGTACTCAGCTATGTATTGGGAAGTAAAATCCTCCCATTGTATAAATCACACCAAACAAAATAGGAAAATCTAAATATGGTGGTATCTGACACTGGACAGATTATCACATGTGATTCCCTCTTACCCGGCATCTTGTTGGCGTGGATGTGGACAAAAGGGAACACCTGCTCATATGTGGTGGTGCTGCCCGCTCGTCAAGCCTCTCTGGCGGGATGTGCTTAACCTCGTTAGAGAAATATCTGACTTGCCTTTGGAATTAGCAGTCTTATGTATAGGGCTAACCAACATCCCTCATAGAGTTGGGTGGGTATTTGCCCATATCATTACTGCCACAAGGAAGGTCATAGCCTGCTACTGGAAACAAGCTGTCACTCCACAATTAACGGCGGTCATTTAACTACTTGATCAACATAAGCAGCTCAAATTAATTTATGCCCCTTCCTTAAAATCTAGGATTAAGTCCCATATCCAGTGGTTACCATGGATCTCAAGTTCCTATGCTTCTCCTCTTCCAGATCCTGTGGTGTGAGGATTTTCCCCGAAAGCACTCTTCTCTGAGGGCCTATACTAGGGCACTTGGGAATGCTGTCTCTGCAGTTGCGGGGCTTGGTCATGTCCCAGGCTCGTACCATTGGCCTGAGCTCAGCTGCTCTGTATTTTATGTATCTCCACATGTATGCCTCTGTAATATTTCTTTGTAATGTTTTGTCGTTTTGAAAACTCAATAAAAGCTTATTGAATGTAATTGCATGTAATGAAAAATTTGCATAGCCGCTGAGTTATTCAATAAAATGTTTCTGTATAGCACCACCTGCTGCTTTTTTTTTTTTTTTTTTTTTTCCCCGTTGTCTGGCTTACTGAGAAGGCTGCACATGCTCAGTTTCATCCTTCAACCGCCTTCTGAGCTGTAATAAGGAGAGAGCTGCAGCAGACGCCCCCTTTATCTGCAGCAGAAAAGACTCTCCCCTTGAGCTGTCAGCTTGATATAAATCTAGCAGAGCAATGAATGGGAGATCTCTGCATCCATGTGGGGTACAGGGCTGGTTCTAGCTTTGTTAGAAAGAGATTGTCATGTACTGTATGCTATGTACTATTTACATTAGTCATGGGATAACTAATGAATAAGAAAAGAGGGAATGAAATATACTGCCAGTTTATGCTATTTAGGTAAGTTTTTCTAAGCCATAACAGGAGTGCATCCTGTAGGAGTTGTCCCATGAACATGAAAACAACTTATTTCTTATGCACAGGTTAGAGAATAAGTGCCTGCCCGTCGGGGGTCCGACCACTGGAGTCCTTGCCGATCACTAGTATGGAGGCCTATGTTACTCCACTTGAATGGAGCGGTGGAAACGCATGAGTGTCTGCTGCTCCATTCAACTTTATGGGATTGCCAGAGAACTGGCCCCAGCGGTGTGACCCCTGCCAATCGGGCACTTATCTCCTGTCCTATGACTGTCCAGGAGACAAGGAACATGTGTTGGCTGCATCTCCCAGACCAAGCATGGCTCCCATGACCCAAACTGACAGCATCATAGTGATTTATGATCCGGTTAGTTCCGATCTGATGCAGGGCTATTGAGAGGATGATGTGCAATAGAGCCATGATCAGACCAGGAACTGACTATCATAAATCCGGTCAGGGAGCCTCAGTCAGTCCAGGTCGAGACACAAGCTTCGTTTCTCGGGCCAAACATGGTCACATGAATCAGTCTTTACTGTAAAATTTGTTTAAATCTACATGTAACACATTTGTGCTGCAGAAAATTTCCACTGCATGTTGACCATGGCCACGCTTATAAAACAAGCACACAACGTTTTGCCCACTTCATCCAGTTTTTTTCTCCCCATGTAATTAGAATGTCTGCCTAGACTGACAGCGTGCAGGCTCTGCCAAAGTCAACCAGACAGTACAATAAATGGTCCTGTAAATGAGGCTCTGTGGGGTTGCGTCTGGGAATAAATTATTACTGTGTTTACTGAATGCATAGGATGAGGCAGAAAGCGATTTGGTGCACTTCCACGAGGCCCTGGCGCTTTACGATGAGTCTCCTCAATACCGCATTACTGGAGCATTCTGGAATAACAGGACTGCAATATATACCCTGGCTGTAAGAGGAGGGGAGGAAGGGTACTGGGTCTCTTGGCAACATCATAATGCTGGAATAACATCCAGTTGTGGGAGAGGGCGGGTTGATTTCTAGCTAACCGAACAGCCTGGAGTCAATGGAATGTAGTGATGAAGAGGACCGGGTGAGAACAACAAGGCAAGAAAAAGGATAAACATAGGGCTACCCATACCCAGCAGACGAGGAGAAGATAGATTGACCATAAAGAGAAAAGATTGTGGTGGCTAAAGGTTATGTCAGGACTTTTACAAAAACTGAGGAGAAGAGGAACCAGAAAGTAACCTCAAAGCACCTAAAAAAAAAAAACACATCCGATTTAAGGAAGGCAATTATTGCATGAGATTGGTATGTAGAACTGGAAGATGTGTGTACAGTAGGTGTTATATAATATGAGTACTAGCGATTATTGTATCATGATTTATTATAATACCGTCACTTGACTGCACAGGATGAAAGCTGAAGATGAGCAATGTCACGAGGATGTCGTACAGCGAGGGCAGAGGTTCATCATCCTCAGATGGCTACTTGTTTGTATTCATCCAAATTCTTTTTTAGTTTATGGTTAATTATTGTTAATTAAATTCCATCAATTATACCTGTATTAGAGGATTGGTATTAATATAATTATTACAGATGTAAGCAGATATTATATTAGGAAGTAGCATGGCCATAAACACACACAGATATAGAAATGTATATGGCATATAGATGCAAGGATACCAGCGCTGCAGTTTTACACACGTCACCAAGTGTCACAGAGTGGTTAATATCACTGCTGGGTTTGTAGGGGTTAACTGCCCAAATCACTGCGAAAGGTGCACCACAATGATATGCAACTGACAACACTGGCTAATCCCTCAGGCTGATGTTTAGCCAATGTATTCCGGTCTGTAACACATCGGAACCCTTTTTCACCACCGTCAAGGTATCTCAGTGTGGCATAGGTTCCTACCACTAGACTACCTATGGTGTGTGAACACGGTCTGAGAGGTGCTAAGATACAACTCACAGCCAAGCTCCCACATACCTCCATAGTGAGATCACTAGTGGGAGAGATAAGGCTGTAAGCCCCACCAATAAAGAAAAATAACTGAAATAAAGTAGCTTAAATGGGAGGAAATGCTCAAAAAACCCCAAACACTGTGGCGTGTTTATAATCGGGGGAGCAATTCCTCCGCATGTGATCCGTTGCTAATGGCAATACCCAGCAAAAATGCATACAATGGAGGATGTCGGCAGCGGACCACACGCACCACAAAGGCATCCTACACAAGATGGGATAATGTGTGGATGTAAATATAAAAATACATAAATCACTGCGAAAGGTGTTTGGGGTTTTTGTGCATTTCCTCCCATTTAGGCCACTTTATTTCAGTTATTTTTCTTGATATGTTTAGAATGTGCCATCGCGTACTGCTGGTAGCATTCTGTTCACATGGCCTGTTATTGGTGGGGCTTACAGCCTTATCATCTCTCCCATTACCTGAGTGATCTCACTATGGAGGTATGTGGGAGCTTGGCTGTGAGTTGTATCTTAGCACCTCTCAGACCGTGTTCAGACACCATAGGTAGTCTAGTGGTAGGACACATGCCACACAGAGATACCTTCACGGTGGTGAAAAAAGAGCTCCGATGTGTTCCTGACTGGAATACATTGGCTAAAGTCTCAGTTCTTAACATCAGCCTGAGGGATTAGCCAGTGTTGTCAGTTGCATATCATTGTGGTGCACCTTTCACTGTGATTTATGTATTTTTATATTCGCATACCATCTTGTGTAGGATGCCTTTGTGGTGCATGTGGTCCGCTGCCGACATCCTCCATTGTATGTATTTTTGCTGGCGAAGCTCATTTGATGAGGTTCGCCACTTTCAAAAATATAGTGAAAACTTGTAATTAGAGGTGCACATAACTCCATCCTGGCGGAGGGCAGGAGGATAGACTGATGTGCATCTCAGCGCCCCTCATGGTGTGTACGTTTATTGAACATTTAGCAATTTTAAATACTCAATAAAAGAAAGATGAAGGTGAACTACCTGCTGTTCATGAGTATGAATTAAGAAGCTCACTGTATCGTATGCTATACCAAGAGGTTAAAAGTGATCCCATGTTTGCTTATTGAGCTTTTTCTAGAGTCTGATGGACAAGCCTGTGTTTGGTGAATGCCAGGAGAACGTTACCTGCCTGACTGCATTGTGCCAACTGTAAAGTTTGGTGGAGGGGGGATAATGCTTTGGGGTTGTTTTTTCAGGGGTTTACCTAGGCCTCTTAATTCCAGTCAAGGGGAATCTTAATGCTTCAACATACCAAGACATTTTGGACAATTTTGTAAGAACAGTTTGGAGAAGGCTCAAACATACAATGGACAGACATTACTCTCCTTCTGGCACCAGAGCTCCTAAATAACAGCTGATTGGTGGGGGTGTAGGGTGGTGGAGCCCCTACTGATCAGATATTAATGGACTATCCTAAGGATCTATAAAAGAACCCCAAAACCCAATTTAAAGGGCTTTAAGTAAAATCATACAACGATTAAAGGGGTTGTCTCACTTCAGCCAGTGGCATTTATCATGTAAAGAAAGTTAATACAAGCTACCTACTAATGTATTGTAACTGTCCATATTGCTTCTTTTGCTGGCTTTATTCATTTTTCACATTATACACTGATCGTTTCCATGGTTATGACCACCATGCAATCAATCAGTGGTGGTCATGCTTCCATACTATAGGAAAAAGCGTCAGCCTCTGTGTTGGCCGGGACCGTGTGGAGTGCAGATGGGCTAGTGCTTTTTCCTATAGTGTGCAAACACGGCCAACACTGCTAGATTGTAGGGTGGTCTGTAACCATGGAAACAAGCAGTGTATAATATGATGGAAAAATGAATCCAGCCAACAAAGGAAGCAATATGGGTAATACAAATACATTAGTAAGTGCCTTGTATTAACTTTCTCTACATAATAAATGTTATTTGCTGAAGTGAGAGAACCCCTTTTAAGCCTTTTTTTTTTTTTTTTAACATCAAATTTGTATATACCTTTTTAAGTTTCATATCATTTAGATTGATCCTCAGGTAATCCCGAACACTGCAGAATATGGCATCTACAGGTCTGTGTCCGTCTGGTGATCCATGGATACACTAAGCTACATTATATAGGACATGTGGATGTCTACTGTCATCATGGTTTGTTCTATTAACTGCTATGGGACTTCCAAAAATAGCTGAGCGCACTTACCCCATCTCATGAAAGTGAGTACACCCATCACATTTTTGTAAATATTTTATTATATCTTTTCATGGGAAAACACTGAAGATCTGATACAATGTAAAGTAGTCAGTGTACAGCTTGTATAACAGTGTAAGTTTGTGTCCTCAAAATAACTCAACACACAGCCATTAATGTTTAAACCGCTGGCAACAAAAGTGAGTACACCCCAAAGTGAAAATGGCCAAATTGTGCCCAATTAGCCATTTTCCCTCCCCTGTGTCATATGACTCATTAGTGTTGCAAGGTCTCAGGTGTGAATGGGGAGCAGATGTGCTAAATTTGGTGCTATCGCTCGCACACTCTCTCATATTGGTCACTGGAAGTTCAACATGGCACCTCATGGCAAAGAACTTTCTGATGATCTGAAAAAAAGAATTGTTGCTCTACATAAAGATGGCCTAGGTCAGTGATGGCTAACCTTGGCACTCCAGCTGTGGTAAAACTACAACTCCCAAGATGCCCCTCTTGCTTGGTTGCTCTAAGAACTCTATAGAAATAAATGGAGCATGCTGGGAGTCGTAGTTTCACCACAGCTGGAGTGCCAAGGTTAGCCATCACTGGCCTAGGTTATAAGAAGATTGCTAACACTCTGAAACTGAGCTGCAGCACGGTGGCCAAGACCATACAGCGGTTTAACAAGACAGGTTTTTTCAAAATAGACATATGAGTGCTGCCAGCATTGTTGCAGAGGTTAAAGGGGTGGGGGGTCAGCCTGTCAGTGCTCAGACCATACGCCGCACACTGCAGCAAATTGGTCTGCATGGCTGTTATAAGGAGCTGCCAGAAGGAAGCCTCTTCTAACGATGATGCAGAAGAAAGCCTGCAAACAGTTTGCTGAAGACAAGCAGACTAAGGACGAGGATTGCCATGTGCTGTGATCTGATGAGACCAAGATAAGCCTATTTGGTTCAGATGGTGTCAAGCGTGTGTGGCAGCAACCAGGTGAGGAGTATAAAGACAAGTGTGTCTTGCCTATAGTCAAGCATGGTGGTGGGAGTGTCATGGTTTGGGGCTGTAAAAGTGCTGCCAGTTGTGGTGGGGCTACAGATCATTGAGGGAACCATGAATGCCAACATGTACTGTGACATACTGAAGCAGAGCATGACTCCCTCCCTTCAGAAACTGGACTGCAGGGCAGTATTCCAACGTGATAACGACCCCAAACACACCTCCAAGACGACCACTGCCTTGCTAAAGAAACTGAGGGTAAAGGTGCTGGACTGGCCAAGAATGTCTCCAGACCTAAACCCTATTGAGCATCTTTGGCATCCTTAAATGGAAGTAAGAGGAGCGCAAGGTCTCTAACATCCACCAGCGCCGTCAGCGTCCTCCTCGTGCTTCCCAGATTCAGCAGCAGCACCGCTCTGCTGATCCGATTCAGACTTGATAAAGGGGTCCCTAGTACCCCGAAACGCGTTGTCTATGAATAAAGCAAAAAAATAGCTGAAACCCTAATACTGTCTACGATCGGTTGTGTCAGTGCGCCTTTTAAGGTCCATACGTTGGACGTAAAGTTCACCGTCTCGTTTCGGCATGGTGGAGGGGAAGAGGATTCCAGTGGCAACCTGTGAAGCTCTAGTGAACTCCATGCCTAAGAGAGTTAAGGCAGTGCTGGAAAATAATGGTGGCCCCACAAAATATTGACAGTGGTTTAGACATTAATGACTGTGTTCAGTTATTTTGAGGGCACACCAAATTTACACTGTTATACAAGCTGACTACTTTACATTGTATCAACGTGTAATATCTTCAGTGTTGTCCCATGAAAAGATATAATAAAATATTTACAAAAATGTGAGGGGTGTACGCACTTTTGTGAGATAATGGTTACATGGCTATTTTTCAGACGTTTTATAGCAATGAATGGAAGAAGCAGCACATGCATGGCCTCCTCACCATTCTCTTTAAAGGCCATGTTCTTGAGATAGGTTTGGACCTACATCTATCAGACATCTATGGCATATTGTGGATATGCCATAAATGTCCAGATGGGACAACCCATTTAAGGCTTCTTATGATGAACTCTATGGTCCTTGTTGTGGCAGGGCCCCACTGTGTCAAAACCTGGACTCTCTGATGGATACTCTGGTCAACTGATGGGCCAGTAAAACCCTAGGTAGAGTCATTGTTTATTGCTGCAATTCTTTAACAGACTGGTGTAAGAACGTCTATTGCTTCTGCATATTTGATGCTAAGGCACAATTGCTCATTGAGATGTTTCTTTATTCATTATGAAATCTAGCAGCCATTGGGTGCAGCCTTGTTGAGACATTATTACTGACAGGAGCTAAGTTAAGCACGTTGTTCACAATTTTGTTTTACAGTTACATAATGGATCCAACTCATGAAAGTGAGCTAAAGCGATGGATTTGTTCTAAGCCAAAGCAGCACCAAAAGAGGAGTGAAAGTGAGGCCTTGCGATCATTAACATTGACCCCCCACCTCGCCAGCTACCAGAGGGGCCAAGAATCTGGGATGAGAAGAAAAATTGTTACTCAAGAGAATGTTAAATCCAGTAGCCGATCTAAACACAATGCTGTAGAATACAGTCCTGTTGATCCAGACTCTGATCTGCACCCTCAGCCTAGTCGAATTTTTTCTTCAGAAGAAGCATCAAGAGTTATAAAGTCCATCTTAGATGAAGAGCTTCAGGGTTGTGCTTACGAGGCTACAGGAAGTCAGAGGAGAGCAATGGAGCTTGCGGAGTTAGTTAAAGCAGCTGTAAGGGACCTTGGGTATGAGAGGTACAAGCTTGTCTGCTATGTAGTGTTAGGTCCAGTATCAGGAGGGAACATAAACTGCTGTAGTCGAAGTGTGTGGAGTCCAAAATCAGATACGTATGCAGAATATGTGTTCCAAAATCAGTCTCTGTTTGCACTGTGCATCGTGTATGCTGGATATTATGAGTAATTGATGCAAATAATATAGATAATATAGTGTGTTCTACTGCAAAGGCCACATGTGCTGTTTCAGATATGGCTTCCATCTAGAACTCATTTAATTGTATTCTGCGTTATATGTTGGTGTACTTTGCTGCAATGTAAAGGTCATTGTTATATTTGGTTTTATGATGTTATCTATGCTGTAATTTCCATGTTATTCATATTGTTACTCCTCCTCTTCTGCGAGTTCACATCCTGTGTCCTGCAGTCTTTTACTGTTTGTCAGACATCCATCACAGAGCTGGAGAGAGGATTTTACTTTGACCTTTATGATTATTTCTCAAGCGACATTTAATAAATTGCCTAATGGCATATCCTTCTCCCTCTACATACAATTGGTATCACTAGGGAATGATTATAGTGAGTTCACTATCTTCCATTACTTGTACAAGAGATTGCTACTAAAACACATCTCTCACATACATTGGTGGCAGAATACCACATTTGTAGGAAGGAAAGGTATAAATAATGGGTAACATTGCTATAATTAATTTTTTTTCGAGGCATCTCACTGCCCTTCCAAGATGTACCAGCTTCCAGTGCAGATCAGATTTAGAATAATATCTGCATATAGGAACCAATTACATTTTTCATGTTTATCCAGGTTTATATCCCAGGTTTGGAATAACAAACTTTCTTACACCTTAACCCCTCCTATCAATAACCAATTAAATTTTTCATGTTTATCCAGGTTTATATCCCAGGTTTGGAATAACAAACTTTCTTACACCTTAACCCCTCCTATCAATTTGACCACAGCCACAATAATGTTCCTTTATGTTAAGAAATATACAAAGGTTCAGGGGTTATATGAGATGAGAAAAAAAGGGTCTGCTCTTCTCCAAAAACATCACTACCCTTATCCATGGGCAGATTTAAAAAAAAAAAAAATAAAAATAAAAAAAAATTGTCGTGGGGGGAAAGGTACAGGATTGGCGCCAAAACCGAGCAAAAAATACACTAAAAATATTTTGTATCAAGGTGCTAAAATATTGGCATATTATACATTAAACATAAAAAACTTTTAATAATAAAAAAAAAAAAATCTAAATGAAAAACCTTTTCTATATATATATAAAAAAAAGGGAAAATAGAAAAAGATCGTTGAAATAAGATAAAATGAAGTCCCTGCTGTGGTGACTACAGAGGGTTAAAGGTGGAGGTTAAAAACCAACGTAAAAAACAAGGAATAAAATGGATGAACAGACATCCAATGAGGCACTTACTTCACTGGGGGGTCGTCAGCAGGATAAGCATAAAACACCTGTGACGATTCCCCCCTGGCCAGGATCGTGTGTAGAGTCTCAGTGAATGATGGCAGCAAGGCAGTGTGCTTCTGATCAAATCACCTTTATTAGCAGATATGTGGCTCAACGCGTTTCGGGGATCAATGTTTCCCTTTCATCAGGAGCAATTGGCTATCCATGGGCTGTGTCTAGTATTGCAATTCAGTTCTATTCTCTTGAATGACACAGTCCATTTACCTTTTCTTCATAATTGCAGACAACCCGTTGATGAGATGTCCATAATCTGATGACATGTCTAAAATCCAGTACTGAAATTGTAATAATGGCAGACAATCGCCATGTAATACTTTGTTTCATCGCTGCTTCTGAGTGTCCACTGTAGTTACGTATATTGTAAGCACCCAGATTGTGAACCCCAGTGGGGTCATTATGTGATGTGCGTGAATGCTGCCTATGCACAGTACCTTATTATAATGAGTATAATTTGTGATGCAGTCTGTATATAACATTAAATACACTTGCCTATTAGTCTAACCTATTTTAAAAGCTCCCAAATTATTTTCATTTCCTGTTGCTGATGGGTGGTCATGCTTGGAGTAGGTCTCTTATTATAGGGGTTATCTTCTGAATAGATCATTGCTCACCATCCTCACCATGTCTCAGATGCAATGATAGCTGAAGATAGGTCTGGAGACCACATGGGCAATGCCATAAAGAGGCCTTCACAAGAGAACATCTCATCTGTCCTACTCCCTGGTGTGGAGTGGCATAATATATGGTTTCCAGTCCCCTCTAGTCTTCATTTCCGGTACACTAACAGCTCGATGTTACATTCAGTGCAGTTTCTAGGTAAAATTTCTCTCAGGGCGAGTGTCAAAAAAACTCCCCCCCCCCCCTCCCCGGTAACAGTACGTCACGCAGTGCGTGAGGTACAGTGAGTGAGCGCCGCCGCCCGCACTGCCTGCCTGTGGGGGGACATTATTTTTAATAAGGATCACTATGGACATTATTTAGAATGGAGGCTGCTGTGGATGTCATTATAACTGTATAATGTCTGATAGGCCTAGTCCTGAGTTATATTACCCTGCCCTGTCTAATAATGTACCCTGATACCCCTTAGTTATATTACTCCAGCGGGGTAATATAACTAGGGGTATCAGGGATGGGTACATTATTATACAGGGCAGGGTAATATAACTCAGCTCAGGACTAGGCCTATCAGACATTATACAGTTATAATGAGTAATGACACCAACAGCAGCCTCCATTCTAAATAATGTCCATAGTGATCCTTATTAAACTTAATGTCCCCCACAGTGACAGTGGCCCCCATTTTCATGTCTCCCACAGTGCCCCCCCCCCCATTGTAATTAATTCCCCCCATTGTAATAACCCCTATCCCCCCATTGTAATTAATGCCCCCCCCAGACCATCACTCGCCTCACAGCAGGCATCAGCACTGCTCAGGGGCTCAGGGCGGGCGGTAACAGGCAGGCAGTGCGGCGCTCACTCAGTCACTGTATGTCACGCGCCTGCGCCGCCTAGTGGGAGGAGCAGGCGCGTGACGTCAGTAAGTCTGACCAGGGCCGGTGCAAGGATTTTTGCCGCCCTAGGCAAGATAAAAATTGGCACCCCCGCCCCCCCCTTATCAGATCCGGAATTGCGGACCCGGATCCGCAATTCCGAACCTGAAAAAAAATAGTACATGTCCTATTCTTGTCCCCAATAACGGACAAGAATAGGCATATTCTCTTAGTGCCGGCAATGTGTGGTCCGCAAAATGTAGTATTAATAACTAAACAATTAAATAATACACATATTGCATTGTCTACTTACCACCAGGACAATTAGATGATCTGGTCTCTGGCTGCAGTCTGGCTCTGCGGACTCCCTTGTCACTCTCTTCTCCCCCCCCCCCTCCCTTGTCACTCTCTTCTCCCCCCCCTCCCTTGTCACTCTCTTCTCCCCCCCCTCCCTTGTCACTCTCTTCTCCCCCCCCTCCCTTGTCACTCTCTTCTCCCCCCCCTCCCTTGTCACTCTCTTCTCCCCCCCTCCCTTGTCACTCTCTTCTCCCCCCCTCCCTTGTCACTCTCTTTCTACTACTCCCCCCCCCCTCCCTTGTCACTCTCATTCTACTACTCCCCCCCCCCTCACTCTCATTCTACTACTCCCCCCCTCTCTTGTCACTCTCATTCTACTACTCCCCCCCCCTCTTGTCACTCTCATTCTACTACTCCCCCCCCCTCTTGTCACTCTCATTCTCATTCTACTCCCCCCCCCCCTCTTGTCACTCTCAGTCTCATTCTACTCCCCCCCTCACTCTCATTTCCTCCCCCTTGTCACCTCTAATGTAGCGTGGCCGATAGGGTTGCCACCCGTCCGGGATTGACCCGGACAGTCCGGGTTTGTAATCCTGTGTCCGGGTACAAAACTTTCTCAGACCCGGACACAGGATTATTCATTCAAAGTAAACTGCAGTGTGTGTGGACGGACGTCCGACCGAAACTCCGTCGATCCGATCACATATTTAAGCTGTCACTCACTGCGGCCGGGTGATCAGCTGAGCGCAGCGTCCCGAGCCTCCCTCCTCCCGCCTCCCTCCTCTAGTCTACACACTACAGTGATGCCAGGCAGCGCTGTGTTCACTCACTGTTCAGCAGCTTCAGTCTCCCTCGCTCCTCCTCTGCCTCCCAGTCCCTCCCTCCTTCTCTCTGATAAGTCAGGTCCACACAGGAAGTGACATCAGAGAGAGAGGCAGGGAGGGAGAATTGAAATTATTCTTCTTCAAGCCCCAGCTCCAGCAGTGCCCCTGCCCACTGTGCCCTGCCTGCAGTGACCAAGACAGTCCTGACACCTGTCCTAGATAGACACTTCTAAAAAGGTATATAAAACATTTGAAATGTGTAAATGTAACAGTGTTTAAATAGTTTCTACCACCAGAAATACTGTTATGTAGCTGACTGATATAGCGATGCGCCCCTGTCAGCACTACATAACAGTATGTTTCTAACAGTAGTCCCTGCAGCCGTTTTTGCAAAAAAAAAAAGCACTTTTATTATATGCTAATAAGCCTCTAGGTGCTATGTGGGCATAAAATCCGCACCTAGAGGCTCCGCCATTTATCCCGCCCAGGTCCCCTGTTCTGCCCGCCCTGCTCCTCTTGATTGATGCCACTGTTCGCAGCAGCGTTGACAAAATCCCGCGCCTGTGCCGTTCACTATGTCTTCGACGCAGTGAGTGAAGGCCACTCTCCTGGTGCCGACTTCCAGGATCGCATCATTCACTCACTACGCCTGCGCCGAAGACAGAAGTGAACGGCGCAGGCGCGGGATTTCGCCATCGATGCAGGGAACAGTGGCATCAATCAAGAGGAGCGGGGCGGGCACAAGACTGGACCTGGGCGGGATAATGGGTGAGTGGACGGAGCCTCTAGGTGCTGATTTTACGCCCACATAGCACCTAGAGGCTCATTAGCATATTATAAAAGTGCTTTTTTAGCAAAAACGGCTGCAGGGACTAACGTTAGAAACATACTGTTATGTAGTGCTGACATGGGCGCATCGCTATATCAGACAGCTACATAACAGTATTTCTGGTGGTAGAAACCATTTAAACAGGTTTCTGAATCTGTCAATCATCAGAACAAACGTTACGTTATGTAGCTGACTGACATTAGCGATGGGCTGATGTCAGTCAGCTACATAATAGTGTGTTTTATAACTCCCTGCCGCTGTTCTCTTAAAATAAACTTATAATATGCTAATGAGCCTCTTCAGGGGCGTAATGATCGCGGTGCGACAGCGACCAGGGGTGGAGGTGGAACATGGGCGTGGCTGGAGGCGGGGCATGGGTGTGGCTGGAGGTGGGACATGGGTGGGGCCTGGAAGGGGGCCCTCCCTCCCTTCTGTTCGGGTTTGGCTTGAAGAAAAGGTGGCAACCCTAGTGGCCGAGCTCTGTTCGCTCCGCGGTACAGGAGCTTTTGTTTCCTGTACCCGGCTGACAGGAAGTGCTCACTTAGTGTGCACTTCCTTTCAGTCCGGCCGGGTACAAGAAACAAATGCTCCTGTACCCCGGGCCGGACCGAACAGAGCTCGGCCACGCTACACTAATAACTCAGCAGTCTGCAGCGCAGGCAGGCTGCGCAGCACTGAGCCGGCCGCTCAGGAGGCTCAGCATGAGGGGCGCCGCCGGCCGGCCGCCCGCCCGATCATTTACCTTCATAACGATTTTTTATTTTTTTTTGTACTTCAACGGGCGCCCCCTGCTGCTGACAGCGCCCCGGGCGGCCGCCCGTCCCGCCCGCCCCTAGAAACGGCCCTGGTTACATTGATTTGGTTGTGGAACCAGTGGTACGGCCATTTCTCCAATGTGTCCCAGATGTTTTTCAATAGGACAACGCCAGCCCACATGTTGCTCGTGTTACTGTTAGCAGCCTCATTCATAGCATGCCAAGGCGTTTAAGTGCGTGTATTGCTGCACGTGGCACTCATACTAAATACTTAATAATCAAGATATTTTGAACATTTTTTTAAATTTTTTTTTTATTAATCCAAATGATTAATGTCTATCAATCCTCTGATTCCCATATTTCCACAACTTTTCCTTTTTGTGTTGCAGTTTCAGTGTATATGATTTTGTGCTCTCTTGAAATATATTGCAGTGTATGATGTCACTGCGTGTACAACACTTTACCAGACACCAGTGACGTCCCACCTGTCACAGTATCTGGCCTCATGCTCTGAAGGTTATTTTCAGCTGGTCACGTGTCACATTCAGATGATGGGTGACATTCCTTCATGTACAGACTGAAGACAAGGTCTACAACAGGGACTCATACTGAAACATTTTACACTGTAGAGAACATAGTAATGAAAATGAGGACAAATATCTTCTGAGGTGTTATTATAGACTTCTGCAAATGATCGCATGTTGCTTTGAGATGGTATATTCAACCTTTCTGCTACAACTCTATTCTGAGCATGGAAGTCTTGGATGTGGGAGCGTCTCATTGAGCTTGATAGTCATTTGAGAAATCTGGGTGAGTTACACTTACGAGTATATGATTGAACTTGCAATGGATAAATAATAGGTAATAACTAAATAGAGTAAGTACTGGTTCAATATGATAACAATCTTCTCTAATATCACTTAAAGAGGAGCTTTCACCTCTCCAGACATGGCTGTTGTAGTAACTACTTGCATTCCCCATGTAATAACAATTCTGGAGCATCTATTGTTATGGCTCTATGATATACCGGTCCCCTACTAGGAATGTTTGAATGAATTGTCAGCAGCTTGCTGTAGAGATACAGATGGGTGTTACCAGTTGAGGGTGTGTCCCTGTGCAGTCTCACACTAGAAGCACTGATCAGACAGAGTTAGACACACCCATTACTGGTAACACCCAGCAGTACCTTTACTGCAGACGGCTGGCAATTTATTTGTAAACTTCTAACAGAAATAATACAGGAATGGCACACCACAGAACCATAAGAATGGATGCTCCAGAATTTTTATTATATTGGGAATGCAAGTAGTTACTAAAACAGACATGTCAGGAGAGATGACAGGTCCTAGTTAAAAAAAAAAGCACTCCAGGAATATTTTTTTGTTAAATGGGTTGTCTGGGTTCAGAGCTGAACCTGGACATACCCTTATTTTCACCCAGGCAACCCCCCTGAGGCTAGCATCGTAGCATTTCATGCTCTGATGCGTTCCCTTGCCCTGCGCTGGATCGCAGGGCTTCTGCCCAGCAGTGTGTTCGGTGTCGTCACCGGCTCTGATGGGTGGGTTCTGTGTGTGTTTTATACTGAGGACAACTGCTACCAAGTGGAAAGCTTCATGTAATTTACTGCAATCACCAAAATCCTGCACCAGCCTAATTTCTTTTACAGTCCATAAGTGTTTTATAGACTTATTCCCAGCATCTAAAGCACCTGCAACATGCATTTTGCTAGAATTGCACATTTTTCTTTAAAAAAAACCTGCTGCAATGTTGCTTCCCTTTATAATTGTGCAGTTCAGCACATTTCACTGCATTATTACCAGTATGTTCATAAAAGGAGCGTATAATTGCGCCCAGGGGTGTACACAGACCCCAAAAAGTTTTGTCATGGATGAACCACTGACCATCTGGTCACGGATTTCCTCATGGACACAGATGTGTGAATAAGGCTTAATCTTGCACGTGGAGAGACACTAATGCGTGCCATTTGCTGATGCTAGACAGGATATGTGCAAAGACAACCATGCGACGCTCAGCAAGTATTGTGCATGGATCATTCTGATTTGATACTTGCTGGGTGTTGCAAATGTCCTGCCTGGCGACAGCGTGCGTCGCTGTCTCTCCATGTCTGATCATAACCTATAATGACCATTTAATATACTTTTAAGGCTACAATCACACGACCGTATGTATTTTTCAATCCAGATGTATTCACTTCAATTGGTCCCCAAGGCAGGCAGGGATATGTCCTGAGTCACATTACAGTGATCTATATAAATGGCACATGTATAAAAATAGTTATATAATAAATTATGTTTGGACAGCTGCTAGGAAAATGCTATTTACTGCTAACTTGCTGGCCACACTGATCAGTGAGAAATAGCACAGAGCTGAATATATACAAGTGCTCCTCAATACATTTATTTCAGTAATTCCCAATTCAAAAAGTGAAATATATATTCCATAGGTTTATTACACACAGAGTGATCTATTTCTTTTAATAATGATGATTATGACTTACAGCTAATGAAAACCCAAAAGTCAGTATCTCAGAAAATTAAATTATATAATACCAATAAAAAAATGATTTTTAATATATTTACAGTACATGCACTTAATACTTGGTCGGGGCTCCTTTTGCATGAATTACTGCATCAATGCGGCATGGCATGGTGGAGGTCAGTCTGTGGCACTACTGAGGTGTTATGGAAGCCTAGGCTGCTTTGATAGTTGCCTTCAGCTCATCTGCATTGTTGGGTCTTGTGCCTCTCATCTTCTCCTTTACAGTACCCCATAAATTGAATTTAGGTCAGGCGAGTTTTATGGGCAATCAAGCACGTGGTTATTAAACCAGGTACCTATACTTTTGGCAGTGTGGGCAGGTGCCAAGTCCTGCTGGAAAATGAAATCAACATCTCCATAAAGCTTGTCAGCAAAGGGAAGCATGAAGTGCTCTAAAATATCCTGGTAGACGGCTGTTCTGACTTTGGACTTCATGTAACAGTGAACTAAGGGCTCTTTCACACCTGCGTTCTTTTCTTCCGGCATAGAGTTCCGTCGTCGGGGCTCTATGCCGGAAGAATCCTGATCAGGATTATCCCCATGCATTCTGAATGGAGTGAAATCCGTTCAGGATGCATCAGGATGTCTTCAGTTCTGGAACGGAACGTTTTTTGGCCGGAGAAAATACCGCAGCATGCTGCGCTTTTTGCTCCGGCCAAAAATCCTGAAGACTTGCCGCAAGGCCGGATCCAGATTTAATGCCCATTGAAAGGCATTGATCCGGATCCGGCCTTAAGCTAAACGTCGTTTCGGCGCATTTCCGGATACAACGTTTCCTGGCAGCCATGGTAAAGTGTAGTGGGGAGCGGGGGAGCAGCATACTTACCATCCGTGCGGCTCCCGGGGCGCTTCAGAGTGACGTCAGGGTGCCCCAGGCGCATGGATAACGTGATCGCATGGCACGTCATCCATGCGCATGGGGCGCTCTGACGTCATTCTGGAGCGCCCCGGGAGCTGTGCAGACTGTAAGTATGCCGCTCCCCCGCTCCCCGCTCCTACTATGGCAACCAGGACTTTAATAGCTTTCTGGCTGCCATAGTAACACTGAAAGCATTTTAAAGACGGATCCGTCTTCAAATGCTTTCAGTACACTTGCGTTTTTCCGGATCCGGCGTGTACCTCCGGCAAGTGGAGTACACGCCGGATCCGGACAACGCAAGTGTGAAAGAGGCCTAACACCAGCAGATGACTTGGCTCCCCAAGCCATCACTGACTGTGGGAAATTCACTCTGGGCCTCAAGCAACTTGGACTGTGTGTCTTTCCACTCTTTCTCTAGATCCTAGGATCTTGGTTTCAAAATGAAATGAAAAACGTTACTTTCATCTGAAAACAAAACTTTGGACTACTGAGAAACAGTCTAGTCATTTTTCTCCTTAGACCAGGTAAGACACTTCTGACGACGTCTCTGATACATCTATGTGTGGTGGCTCTGGAAGCACTGACTACATCTGCAGCCCAAGCAATCCTTTTAAGGCTGTGGTTATCCCTGTTGATTGTGCACCTTTTTCTACCACGTTTTCCTTCCATTTAACTTTCCATTAATATGCTTGAATACGGCACTGTGTGAACAGCCAGCTTCTTTAGCAATGACCCTTTGTGGCTTACCCTCCTTGTGGAGGGTGTTAATAACTGTCTTCAGGACTTCAGTCCTGCAGTCTTCCCCATGATGAACCAGACTGAGGCACCATTTAACCCCTTCCCGACACATGACTTACTATTACGATATGGAAGCAACTGCATTCCCGCAATTTGACGTAATAGTACGTCATGGTGATCGGGCGGGCACCAGAGCGGTGCACGCGAGATCATTGCAGAGGCCTGGCAGTTCCTGGTAGCCGGGCCCCTGCTATATCCGCCGGCATCGCTGTAAAAGCCGATACCGGCGGATTAACCCCTTCTATGCTGCGGTCCGCGCTGACCGTGACATAGAAGGGATTTGTGTCAGGTGCTGTGGCGGGGACTCGATGTGTCAGAAAGCAGCCCAATGCCGCGCAGAGGCTGCCCAATGCCTTGCACGGCATTGGGACCTGCCTTCTACGGGAGCCGAGGAGATGCAGCCTCAGGCTCCGCCTCCTAGGCAACCTGTTAGTGTATTACACAGAGTCATACACTAACAGGCAATGCATTATAATACAGACGTATTGTAATGCATTGCAGAGGGGGTCAGACCCCCAAAAGTGAACATCAGAAATAAAGTAAAGAAAAATACAGTAAGTAAAAAAAATTGTGTTTTAATAAAATTAATAAAGTAATAAAATTAATAAAGTAAAAAAAGAAAAAAAAACGCCCCTTTCCCCTTATTTTATAATAAAAAAACAGAACCCCCCCACCAATATTAGGTATCGTTGCGTCTGTAATGACCGGCTCTGGCTCTATAAATATATATCACATGATCTACCCAGTCTGATAAACACCATACATATTTTTTTTAAACGGTGTAAAAAAAAGCCATTTTTGTCACCTTACATCGCAAAAAGTGCAACACCAAGCGATCAAAAAAGCATATACCCCCCAAAATAGTATCAATAAAACCGTCACCTCATCCTACAAAAACTGAGCGTCTACCTAAGACAATCGCCCCAAAAAATAAAAAAAAACTATAGATCTCAGAACATGGAGACACTAAAACTTAATTTTTAAAGTGAACTAAATAAATAAAAATTATACATATTAGGTATCACCATGTTCGTAACAACCAGCTCTATAAAAATATCACATGATCTAACCCCTCAGATGAACACTGTAAAAAAAATAAAAACTGTGAAAAAAAGCAATTTTTGTCACCTTACATCACAAAAATTGCAACACCAAGCGATCAAAAAAGCATATACCCCCCAAAATAGTATCAATCAAACCGTCACCTCATCCCACAAAAAATGAGTCCTTAACTAAGACAATTAGTAAAAAAATAAAAAAGCTATGGCTCTCAGACTATGAATACACTAAAATATCATTATTTCGGTTTCAAAAATGCTATTGTGTAAAACTTAAATAAATAAGAAAAAGTAGACATATTAGGTATTGCCACGTCCGTAATGATCTGCTCTATGAAAAAGTCACATTAACTAATCCCTCAGGTAAATTCTGTAAAAATAAATAAATAAAAACTGCGCCAAAACATATGTACCCCAAAATAGTACCAATAAAACTGGCACCTTATCCCGTAGTTTCCAAAATGTGGTCACTTTTTTTAGTTTCTACTATAAGGGTGCATCAGGGGGCTTCAAATGGGACATGGCATCTAAGAAACCAGTTCAGCTAAATCTGCCTTCCAAAAACCATATGGCGTTCCTTTCCTACTGCACCCTGCTATGTGGCCATACAGCAGTTTACAACTACATGTGGGTTGTTTCTGTAAACTGCAGAATCAGGGTAATAAATATTGAGTTTTGTTTGGCTGCTAACCCTTGCTTTGCTACTGGAAAATGGATTAAAATGTAAAATCTGCCCAAAAAGTGAAATTCTGAAATTTCATCTCCATTTTTCATGAATTCTTGTGGAACATCTAAACGGTTAAAAAAGTTTGTAAAATCAGTTTTGTATACCTTGAGGGGTGTAGTTTTTAAAACGGGGTCATTTTTGGGTGGTTTCTATTTCGACTTGAACTGGTCCTTAAAAAGTGGGTTTTGGAAATTTTCCAAGAAATTTTAAGATTTGCTTCCAAACTTCTAAGCCTTCTAACGTCCCCAAAAAATAAAATGTAATTTTCAAAATGATCCAAACATGAAGTAGACATATGGGAAATGTAAAGTAATAACTATTATATGAGGTATCACTATCTATTATAAAAGTGGAGAAATAGAAATGTGGAAATTCTGGAATTTTTCAAACTTTTGGTAAATTTGGGATTTTTTCACAAATAAAGGTGAAATATATTGACTCAAATTTATGACTATCATGAAGTACAATGTGTCACGAGAAAACAATCTCAGAATGGCTTGGATAAGTAAAAGTGTTCCAAAGCTATTACCACATAAAGCGACACATGTCAGATTTGCAAAAAAAAGGCATTGGGCAGAAGACCAAAAAACTGGCCCGGGGTAGAAGGGGTTAAAGACTTAGGAAACCTTTGCAGATGATTTGTATTGATTGGCTGATTAGGGTGTGACACAATGAATTACTGAAATAAATGAACTTCTCAATTATATTCTAATTTATTGAGATGCACCTGTATTTAGGGTGTATAGTAATGCCCTTACAGAGCTAAGCTGCAGTGTAAAGCAGGACAAACAATGTGTCTGTACATCAGTGCATGAAACTGACACAGAGACACTTACTGTACCTGAGTGCACAGAGCAGGGCATGAGGGGTTTACTTCACACCCAAAACACATATTACTGACAGCACAGCCGCTTCTCACCTAAAGTCATCGTTTCAGCAGAAGTCACTCTCGTCATTCTCTACACTTGCAAGTTGTTTGCAGAGGGATGAAACCCAGACACTCGTGGCACAGGACACTAAAACTTCTCTGCTGGGTGCTAGGCAAGCCAATCAGCAGCAGACTCTGCTAGCACCGCTAATGCTGATTGCCCAGCCCAGCGCCCAGCAGCGAGACAAAATAGAGCACTACTCGGGACTCCAGCGGGTGCAGCGCTAGCCACTGATGATGTGCTAAGTAAAGGGGGGCCCCAAGGACAGGACAGAGGAAACAGGGAGCTGGAAAGCATAGCCTGAGCCCTGGATAGGGACTCAAGACAGGAGCAATAATTAAGTGTAATTAGGAGGCGGGGCCTTTTGTCCAAGAATGGACCACCTTCCTCTAGGGGCCCCATAGCAGCCGCATGGCCTGCCTCTGTAGGAGGTACACCGCTGACTGTACCTCCTAAAAAAAAATAAAAAAAAAATGTACAATCTGTATAAGGCCCCATTCACACAACCATATCCGTTTTGCGGTCTGCAAATCACGGATCTGCGAAAAATTTGGATGTGGTCCGTGTTACATACACATTTTTGGTTGACTTCAATGGGTCAGTGGTCCAGAGATAGTTTCTGTCAATACAAAACTTTCCCCTATCTACAGAATATCTGGGACCACCACTGATCATGAGAACTGGATCCTGTGTCCCCTTATGAATGAAGTGGTAGGTTGAGTGTGCACATAGCTACTCTGTCCACTCTCTATGGGACTGCTGGAGATAGCCGAGTACAATGCTCAGCTATTTCCAGAAGTCCCATAGACACTGAATGAAGCAGAAGGGAACATGGTTGACCTACCATTCCATTTCTTTGGGGACACAGGATCCCCATTCTCATGATCATGGGGGACCCATCAGTCTCCACCGATCAGATACTTATCCCCTATCCTGTAGGTAGGGGATAAAAAAATAAGCTGAGCTGTAAAACCAAGAAAGGACATTACTATCTGATCAGCAAGGGTCCGAGACCCTGCACCCCCATCCGGTTGACTATAAAGATTCATAAAGAGGCTCAGACACACCGCTACTTAATATACACTGACATCTTTATTAACTGCAAGGTATCAAATATACAGTAGATGTCCTCATTAGAAGTCAGGGTGGAGGTGATTAATGATAATTTTATTCGGTTCAGGGAAGCGTGCAAATGGTACTTTAAGTTGCGTCCACACTCATCTGGGGACGAGAGCCAGAGAGTGGGTATGATTATTTCGTTGCTTAAAGGGGACGCCCAGTCTTGGTCTTTTTCTCTGCTGACCGGATCACAGTCTCTCCGATCAGTAGATGCATTTTTCGGAGCTTTAGGTCTCTATGATGACCCGGACCGAACCTCCGCTTTCGGTGGAGATCTATTGTTCCGAATTTAGGAGATACTGAGTGGAACGATCCGGCTCTCCGTAGCCAGTTTTGTCAGGGATTATCTTAGAGGCTGAAGAACGCTTTGGCCTTTCATGAGAATCCTGAGTCTATGGAAGCCCTTATGTCTTTGGCTGTACGTATTGATAGACGCCAGAGAGAGAGATCTAAGGGCCCACTCTCAGGACGTACTATTACATAACGTACCGTATTCCTTTGACTTTGGGTGAAGAGACTTCTGAACTTATACAGTACCTGGGGATGAACCCATGCAATTAGGGGGAGCGACTCCGGGATCTGCTTGCAAAAGTAGGAGTCGCAAGCAGGGAGTATGTTTTTTCTTCAGTCAAAGGGGACATTTTGTCAATATACTGTATGTCCAAGCATTCAGTGGCAAAAAGAGAAACAAAAAGGGGTGTCTAAATCCCATCTGACTATCGGAGGTGTGAGTGAGGAGTCAGAGAATGTGCATATGTCCTTTGCTGGTAATACCCCATTTCTCCTGACTGCCGAGGTGGCGCTAGAGTAAAAAACTGTGGGAATTTATTTATCAACAGCGGGGCCGGGGTAAACCTGATTGATGCTCAGTTTGTCTGCATGCACAGGTTATCACCAAGTATTTTAAAAAAAAGACATTCCTGTATTTGCTATTGATTCTGCCCCTCTTACTCAGATGTGCTTGTCGCCAGTTTTGCATGATATCAGATTAAGAGTGGGTGACTTTCATCAAGAAGTTATCTCATGTTTTGTCTTGGAAGGTCTCCCTGCACCTATGGTTCTGGGTTTACTGTGGCTTGCCAAGCATAATCCAACTATCGATTGGCAAGCTAGGCAGATTCTGGATTGGGGGGACTATTGCATTGATAATTGTCTCAATACATCCTTTTCTGTGGTTACTACTAAGGCTGTACCCTCTTTTATATCCGAGTTTGCCGATGTGTTTTCTGAGAGTGGATGTCAGGATTCACCTTCCCATCGGGAATATGATTGCCCTGTCAATCTTATTCCCAGGGCTAAATTGCCTAAATCTAGGTTGTATAATATTTCTGAACCTGAAAGGCAGTCAATGAGAGAATATATTACCGAGAGTTTGAAGAAAGGGTACATAAGACCTTCCAAGTCTCCAGTGGCTGCAGGGTTCTTTTTATGTAAAAAAAAAGAAGAAAACCTGGAGGTCTTTGGCCATGTCTGGATTTTTGTGACCTCAATCAGATTACTATCCGTAATCCTTACCCTCTTTCTTTGATTCCCAATTTGTTTAACCAGATTGATGATGCCAAGGTGTTCTCCAAATTGGATTTAAGGGGGGCATATAATCTGGTTAGGATTAGTGTTGAGCAAACTTGTGCTTTAAATTTGGCGTCTAAAGTTCGGGTTATCAAAGTATCCCATTATGGTCTGTGGTATGGGGATACTTTGATAACCTGAACCCAAACTTTAGACGCCAAACTTAAAACACAAGTTCGCTCAACACTAGTTAGGATCAAGGAAGGGGATGAATGGAAGACTGCTTTTAATACTCCTGAGGGGCACTTTGAGAACCTGGTCACGCCTTTCGGGTTGACCAATGCCCCGGCGGTCTTCCAACATTTTGTGAATGACATATTTCATCACCTGGTGTGGAGGTTTGCGATCGTGTATTTGGATGACATGCTTATTAATTCTCCTGACATGGAAACGCATCAGAATCATGTGAGACAGGTGTTACAGATTCTAAGGGATAATAGATTGTTCTCAAAATTAGAGAAGTGTGTTTTTGCGGTACAAGAGGTGCAGTTCTTGGACTACCTGCTGTCATCTTCGGGTTTGAGCATAGATCCTGAGAAAGTCCGTGCTGTATTGGACTGAGATCGACCCGAAAATCTGAAGGCTCTTATGCGGTTTTTAGGATTCATCAACTATTACCGAAAATGCATTAAGAATTATTTGACAATAGTAAAACCCTTAACGGACATGACTAAGGCTACTTTTACACTGGTGTTTTGGTTTCCGTTTGTGAGATCCGTTCAGGGATCTCACAAGTGGTCCAAAACGGATCAGTTTTGCCCTTAATGCATTCTGAATGTAAAAGGA
This sequence comes from Bufo gargarizans, assembly GCF_014858855.1. Taxonomy (NCBI): domain Eukaryota; kingdom Metazoa; phylum Chordata; class Amphibia; order Anura; family Bufonidae; genus Bufo; species Bufo gargarizans. The sequence goes on from NC_058086.1 coordinate 145,168,699, forward strand.
TCCGATCAGAATCCATCAGTTTGGCTCTGTTCCGTCTCCATTCCGCTTTGGTGTCCATCTGACGAACCTGAGCCAAACGGATCTGTCCTGACACACAATGTAAGTCAATGGGGATGGATCCATTTTCACTGACACGATATGGCACGATAGAAAACGGATCCTTCCCCTATTGACTTTCAATGGTGTTCAAGACGGATCCATTTTGGCTTTGTTACAGATAATACAAACGGATCCGTTCTGAACGGATGCATGCGGTTGTATTATCTGAACGGATGCGTTTGTGCAGATCCATGACGGATCCGCACCAAACGCGACTGTGAAAGTAGCCTAAGAAAGGGACGGATGTCTCTGTATGGTCTGATTCGGTGTTGCAAGCCTTTTCTGCCTCTCTTCTGCTCCCATATTGGTGCAGCAAGAAGCGTCACAACCGTTTATTGTGGAAGTGGACACATCCAAGGTGGGGGTAGGAGCAGTTTTGTCACAGGGTCCATCACCTGGTAAATGGCGACCATGTGCATTTTTCTCGAAAAAACTATCCCCGGCTGAGAAAAGTTATGATGTGGGTAACAGAGAGCTGCTGGACATTAAATTGGCTTTTGAGGAATGGCTTATTGGTTGGAAGGGGCGATTCATCCGATCACAGTATTCACTGATCACAAAAATCTGGCTTATCTGGAGTTGGCAAAACGACTTAAAGGGGTTCTGCACTTTCATTTAACTGATGATCTATCCTCTGGATAGATCATCAGCTTCTGATCGGCGGGGGTCCGACACCCGGGACCCCCGCCGATCAGCTGTTTGAGAAGGCAGCGGCGCTCCAGCAGCGCCGCTGCCTTCTCACTGTTTACCGCCGGGCTGCCCGCCCTATTCAAGTGAACAGAGCTTAGCCGCGCCCACTCTAGTTGATACAAGTCGTGACGTCAGTGGGCGGGCGGCCCGGCGGTAAACAGTGAGAAGGCAGAGGCGCTGCTAGAGCGCCGCTGCCTTCTCAAACAGCTGATCGGCGGGGGTCCCGGGTGTCGGACCCCCGCCGATCAGAAGCTGATGATCTATCCAGAGGATAGATCATCAGTTAAATGAAAGTGCAGAACCCCTTCAAGCCTTGTCACGTAGTTTCCCTGGAGGTGGCGATTTTGAAAACCCCAGTCCCATACTGTCTAAAGGGGTGGTAATATCCGCCCTCTACCCTGAGGTGAAGGTGTTAGAGGCTCAGGGAGACGTACCAGACTCGTGTCCCTCTGGGAAACTATTTGTGCCACCGAAATTGCATCACAAGGTATTGGAGGAACATCATTGTACGGTTCTTACAGGACATCCTGGGGGTAGGTCCACTGCCAACCTCATATCTCGTAGATTCTGGTGGCCAGGGTGGCGTAAGTGTTTGAAGGACTATGTGTCAACCTGTACTACCTGTGTATGTGCCAAGGTGACACATGCTCAACCTTCTGGATCTTTGCTTCCGACAGATGTGCCTTTGAAATATTAATTTAGAGGGCTCTGCTATTGGACATTTCTGGGCAAGTTTTCTACTATAAATATGCAAAATCTCCAAGTAAAGTATGTTAGAAAAATGTTCCCTATCACTGCCCCTACATATTAGAAAAAAATATATATGACAATTACAATTTTATATATTTTTAGAGCCCACATTAAATGCTGGTTATGATTTTACACCAGAATATTGAGTTATAGACATATCACTTATTATTTGTAACGCCCCCGAGTGGCATTACCACTCCTACACCCTGCTTCTATCTGTGTCTGCTAACATTATTGTCTTCTATGCATTCTGTTTTAGGTTCACCACAATGTGCATTCCTAATAATGTTTGTAGCTGTTTATTTCATGTAATGTACCTGGTTCACCAGTAGGTGGCAGCAAGCATGGCAGAGCTACAGTTAGAGAGAATGGAACCTTTCTTTCCATTTTAACGCTCTCTCTAAGGAAGGGAAGCGACTAGTTAGTTAGAAGTCAGTCCTAGCTTACCCCAAGCTAGGTGAAGGTGTGCAGGGCCACGTCTCTTTGGGACATACCCAAGCCCAAACCAAGCCAGCCAGAGCACCCGAAGCTCAGCTGCACATGGAGGCCAAAGCTTAGAGCCTCAGAAGCCAGAAAGTTCCCTGGATTAAGCTAGAATCAGACTACAAAGAGAGAAGTTGCAGCATCCTGCAGAAGCAAAGATTCTATTTAAGTCTGTTAGTACAGCAGTGCCAGAGAGCAACAGATGTAGCAGAGATGAGTTTGCCTGCCAGTTTTAATGCTAAAGCCTGCTGGAACCAAGACAAAGTTTGAAGACTGTTTCTGATGAGCGCTTATTCAAGTAAAGCTGCTGTCGTACTTTTATTCCATCCGCTTCTCTGCATCTTTGCCGCTGGAACTCCGGCCTGCCCCCATTATAGTCAATGGGGCCAGAGCAGTAGTCCGGGGGCACGCATGCACTAGCGGCAGCACGGATCTGACAGGCTGTTCACCCGCCGGAACAGTTCCTTGCCGTTAGTGTGAAACTAGCCTAAGTAGTTACTAGATACAGATGTCAGGAGAGATGACAGGTCTTTTATTAAAATGTTTCTGTCTTCCATAGGTACCTGAACAAGAACGATCCTTGTCCTTAAGCTGGAACATGACAGCTGTGGTTTGCTTAGGGTCAATTTCTAATATCAAAGCTTTGTGGGAGAGTAGAATCCATAAACACCAGGAGGAGCTGAAAGCAGAGAGAAGCCGAAGAGGAAAAGCTTCTGTGGGAGAGTAAGTAGGACACCACACCATACCGGAATATGCATATTTAATGGTGTATGTGACTACTGAGGTGGTCCTATTAGTGATTGACAGCTCTCTCTATATACACAGTCATAGAAGGAAGCCTATCAATCACTGATAGGACCTCCTTCTTGACTTCAAAGTCCAGAATGAGCAGGGATTTAAAGGGATTATCTCATGACTAATTTAAAAAATGGAAATCAGACATCATATAAAAGATGACAATCTCTTTCTAACAAAGCTAGGACCAGCCCTGTACAGTACATGGATCCAGAGGTCTCCCCATTCATTGCTCTGCTGTATTTATATCAAGCTGACAGCTCAAGGGGAGTGTCTTTTCTGCTGCAGCTCAGGGGGCGTGTCTCAGCTCTCCCTATCACAGCTCAGGAAGCAGTTGAAGGATGAAACTGAGCATGTGTGACCATCTCAGTGAGCCGGACAAAAAAAGAAAAGAAAAACAAACAGCAGATGGCTGATACATTTTATTGAATAACTCAGTGGCTATGCTAAATTTTTAATTACATGCAATTACAGAAGTATTCAGATCCAGGTGCCGGTTTGAAAACTGTAGAATATTTTTCATGGGACAATCCCTTTAAATGAATAAATTATAAGTTTTACTGAATCTTTCCCAGAAAACTAGATTTCCTTTAATATATCTTTATATCAGACAGAGCTCTGATTTTCCAATAAGAAGCTCAAAACCTTCTGCAAGCTGTAATCACCACTAAAAGGAGTTTCCTGTATGCAGTGTTATGATGAAGCTCAATGTACACTGCCTGTCCAAAAAAAAAAAGTCGCCACCTGGATTTAACTAAGCAAATAGTTATGAGCCTCCTATTGGATAATTACTGCATGGGCGATTATCTTTTAGCTGGCAACAAGTTATTTAACCCCAACTTGTGCAATGAGTTGCTTCTCATTTCTCAAACAACCATGTCGAAAGACACATCTGGTGGTCATGGAAGAGTCTGTTTGAGAAGGGTCAAATCATTGGCATGCATCAAGCAGAGAAAACATCTAAGGAGATTGCAGAAACTACAAAAATTGGGTTAAGAGCTGTCCAACGCATTATTATAAACTGGAAGGATAGTGGGGACCCATCGTATTCGAGGAAGAATGTGGCGGGAAAAAAATCCTGAATAATCGTGATCGGTGATCACTTAAACGTTTGGTGAAATCAAATCAAAGAAAAACAACAGTAGAACCCAGGGCTATGTTTAATAGTGAAAGTAAGAGCATTTCCACACGCACAATGCGAAGGGAACTCAAGGGATTGGGATTGAACAGCTGTGTAGCCGTAAGAAAACCACTAATCAGTGAGGCAAACCAGAAAAAAAGGCTTTCATTTGCTAGGAAGCATAAAGATTGGACTCTGGAGCAATGGAAGAAGGTCATTCGGTCTGATGAGTCCAGATTTACCCTGTTCCAGAGTGATGGGCGCATCAGGGTAAGAAGAGAGGCAGATGAAGTGATGCACCCATCATGTCTAGTGCCTACTGTACAAGCCTGTGGGGGCAATGCTATGATCGGGGGTTGCTGAAGTTGGTCAGGTCTAGGTTCAGCAACAGTATGTGCTCCAAGAATGAGGTCAGCTGACTACCTGAACATACTGAATGACCAGGTTATTCCATCAATGGATTTTTTCTTCCCTGATGGCAGGGGCATATTCCAAGATGATAATGCCAGGATTCATTGGGCTCAAATTGTGAAAGAGTGGTTCAGGGAGCATAAGGCATCATTTTCACACATGGATTGGCCACCAGAGTCCAGACCTTAACCCCATTGAGAATCTTTGGGATGTGCTGGAGAAGGCTTTGCGCAGCAGTCAGACTCTACCATCATCAATGCAAGATCTTGGTGAAAAATTAATGCAACACTGGATGGAAATAAATCTTGTGACAATGCAGAATGTGTGCCGTAATCAAAGCTAAAGGCTTTTGGTGAACCTGTTTAGACCAAATGATATTCAAGGTTGGAAATTCACTTGAGTGACGTCCGAGTTCGCAGCATCGCTGACGAAATCCCACGCCTGCGCCGTCCCACTCACTGCGCCTGCGTCGAATACAGAAGTGGACGGTGCAGGTGCGGGATTTCGTCAGCGATGCTGCGAACTCTGACGTCACTCAAGAGGAGCGGGACGGGCTAGACGGAGGACCTGGGTGGGATAAATGGTCAGTAGATGGAGCCTCTAGGTGCTGAATCAGCACCTACATAGCACCTAGAGGCTCATTAGCATATTTTAAAAGTGTGTTTTTTTGGAGAACGGCCGCAGGGACAAATGTATAAAGAACACTGTTATGTAGTGCTGACATTAATTAGCACATCGCTAATGTCAGTCAGCTACATAACAGAATTTCTGATGGTAGAAACCCTTTAAGGTGGTAATAGTATTGTACACGTGTATGTGCTACGCAAATGGTTTAGAATATGTGTGCTCTAATGTAATATGTGTCATACTTTGGTGGAACAGGATCTCGAATGTATGGGAAAGTCGGATCCAGTTATCTAAGCTGAAAGAAAAAGTTTACAATGAAGACGGAAGATTAATCCTAAGGATAGAAAAGGAGGAGTGGAAGGTAATTTCTAGGCCTTTTTTGGAGCTTTCATAATAATACTTGTTTGAATGAGATCATAATTATTATTATTTTTCTATTATTTTTTGTCACAAGTAGGAATTTAAAGTGGTATTCCGACTTCACACTATTGATATTATATTGGTGGGGTTCTGACTCCCCCTGCAGTAGTGAAGGGTAATTACAGCTTCATCCCATACAAGTGAACGGGAGAAAGCTGTAATCACCCTATACCACCGCTACTGTGTAGACAGCATTCAGATAAACATTGAAGAGGCTGTGGTGCGTGCACAAACACAAGGCCTCTTCAAACAGCTAAGGGACCGGCTACACAGCGATATGAAAGTCACGCGACATTTCATGTAATGAATTTCAATGGTGTCACTATGGGACATGGTAAATGCCACGACAGTCGCAAAAAATCCATCCAAATTGGATTTTTCTGAGATTGTCTCGTTGCAACATGTCTCATGTCGCATTGCCACACCATTGAAACACATTATATCAAATGTTGCACGACTTTCCTGTTGAGTGACGCCATGTAGCCTTACGCTTTTGTGTTGTGAGACTTGATGTTGCTTGACATGTCATCATGTAGCCGGACCCTAATTGGCGGGGATTCTGGGAGTTGAAGACCACTGTACAACTACACTCACCTAAAGAATTATTAGGAACACCTGTTCTATTTCTCATTAATGCGATTATCTAGTCAACCAATCACATGGCAGTTGCGTCAATGCATTTAGGGTTGTGGTCCTGGTCAAGACAATCTCCTGAACTCCAAACTGAATGTCAGAATGGGAAAGAAAGGTGATTTAAGCAATTTTGAGCGTGGCATGGTTGTTGGTGCCAGACGGGCCGGTCTGAGTATTTCACAATCTGCTCAGTTACTGGGATTTTCACGCACAACCATTTCTAGGGTTTACAAAGAATGGTGTGAAATGGGAAAAACATCCAGTATGCGGCAGTCCTGTGGGCGAAAATGCCTTGTTGATGCTAGAGGTCAGAGGAGAATGGGCCGACTGATTCAAGTTGATAGAAGAGCAACGTTGACTGAAATAACCACTCGTTACAACCGAGGTATGCAGCAAAGCATTTGTGAAGCCACAACACGCACAACCTTGAAGCGCATGGGCTACAACAGCAGAAGACCCCACCGGGTACCACAAATAGGAAAAAGAGAGGGTACAATTTGCACGAGCTCACCAAAATTGGACTGTTGAAGACTGGAAAGATGTTGCCTGGTCTGATGAGTCTCGATTTCTGTTGAGACATTCAAATGGTAGAGTCCGAATTCGGCGTAAACGGAATGAGAACATGTATCCATCATGCCTTGTTACCACTGTGCAGGCTGGTGGTGGTGGTGGAATGGTGTGGGGGATGTTTTCTGGGCACACTTTAGGCCCCTTAGTGCCAATTGGCCATCGTTTAAATGCCACAGGCTACCTGAGCATTGTTTCTGACCATGTCCATCCCTTCATGACCACCATGTACCCATCCTCTGATGGCTACTTTCAGCAGGATAATGCACCATGTCACAAAGCTCGAATCATTTCAAATTGGTTTCTTGAACATGACAATGAGTTCACTGTACTAAAATGGCCCCAACAGTCACCAGATCTCAACCCAATAGAGCATCTTTGGGATGTGGTGGAACGGGAGCTTCGTGCCCTGGATGTGCATCCCTCAAATCTCCATCAACTGCAAGATGCTATCCTATCAATATGGGCCAACATGTCTAAAGAATGCTATCAGCACCTTGTTGAATCAATGCCACGTAGAATTAAGGCAGTTCTGAAGGCAAAAGGGGGTCCAACACCGTATTAGTATGGTGTTTCTAATAATTTTTTAGGTGAGTGTATAGCTGCAGTGCATGTTCCGTGAGCATCATGGGATATATGGTTTTCAGTATATTGCCGAAATCTTTAACATGCCCGCTCAGGAAAGTCACGCAGCAACACAACAGTGTGAGACGGTAATTGGGATACTGGTAAACAAATTTTGCAAAAATATTGCATAGTCTGCATCTGTTAACCTTGTACAGCAGATACATGACCCTTTTAAGGGTACAGCCACACGGTCAGATTTCTACATGCAGCTTTGGAAGCCAAATTTAGGAGTGGATCATGAAAGGAGATAAACTATACAGGACATATAGGACTTCTCATTGAATTCAGTCCTGGTTTTGGCTTTCAAAACTGCATGCAGAAGCCATACCCTTAGAGGCTTATTCGTAACTCACACATCTATGGCATGTATACATCATAGATGTGTAATAGCTGAGAGTCCTAATTTCATGATCTGCACCCTTGTGGAGAATGGGGGTCCCTGACTCCTATCTTGTCTGGTGAGGTGGCTTTTGGTCATGGCATTCAGGGAGAGAAGCAGTGGAGTGGTGGCTCTCTCCAGTCACTTCTATGGGAGCGTTCCTATATTCTCTAGTGGTGAGGCATATATTTGAGGCATCTAGTGGCTGTATCATTCTCACTGCTGATCTCTAACTTTTCAAATAGAGAATTCTCTTGTTATCCAATCTACTTTTACTTACAAACGCCCTTGTAGGGCTCATGCTCACGAACGTAAGGGCTCCGTGCCCATATTGCAGACCGCAAAATGTCTTATCTTTGGCAGAGCAGAGGCACAGAACGGAAGCCTGCGGAAACACTATGAGGCACTTCTGTGGGCTTTCAGGTCCATGCCTCTGCACTGCAAGATAAGCATGTCCTATATTTTGCCATATCTTGTGGATCACGAATCCATTCAAGACAATGGGTCTGCATCCCCAGCATGGAGTGCACACAGCCTGTGCCCATGCGTTGCAGACCGGCAGCACAGGCATGGATCCCTTTACGTTCGTGGGCATGAGCTCTTAGATTGATGCTTCCACCACAGCTACCACCACTTGGTAAGAATAACTGTACCATCTTCTCTCCTTGTTGCAGACTCTTCCAGCATGTCTGGTGAAGTTACCACAACTTCAAGAATGGCAATTACACCGCACAGGTCTCACCACTATTCCCACATTCATTGCCAACTTTAATAACCTGTTGGTCCTGGACTTATCTCGAAATGTAATAAATAAAATCCCTCCGGAGATTGGTGAGTTACTATACAGTTAAGGGCTCATGCACACAAAGGTATTTTATTTCCGTGTCCATTCTTTTTTTTTTGCGGACCGTATGAGGAACCATTAGGCCTCATGCACACGACCGTTGTTCTGGTCAGCATCCGAGCCGCAGTTTTTGCGGCTCGGGTGCGGACCCATTCACTTCAATGGGGCCTCAAAAGATGCGGACAGCACTCCGTGTGCTGTCCGCATCCGTTGCTCCGTTACGTAGCCCCGCAAAAAAAAATATAACATGTCCTTTTCTTGTCCATTTTGTGGACAAGAATAGGCATTTCTACAATGGGCCGTCTGTTCCGTTCTGCAAATTGCGGAAGGCACATGGGCGGCTTCCGTGTTTTGCGGATCGCAAAAAAACGGAACGGCCGTGTGCATGAGGCCTTAATTTCAATGTGTCCACAAAAAATACGGAAGTTACTCTATGTGCATTCCGTTTCTGTATCTCCGTTCTGCAAAAAAATAGAACATGTCCTATTATTGTCCGCATTACGGACAAAGATAATACTGTTCTATTAGGGGCCAGGTGTTCCGTTCCGCAAAATACGGAATGTACACGAACGTCATCCGTGTTTTTTGTGGATGTTTTTTGCGGACCGCAAAATATATTATGGTCGTGTGCATGAGCCCTAAAGGGAACCTATTAGCACCTGTATGCTGTCTTCATAGAGGTCAGCACAGTCTGTCACTCCTGCGATGGCATTTAGTACTTTTAGGCTAGGTTCACACAGAGTATTTTGGACAAGGAAAAAACCTGATGAGAATCTGCATCAGGTTTTTATTCCTGATTTTTTTTTCTTAATGTGTTTTTTTGTTAAACATGATTTTGGGTGTGGTTTTGGCAAGGATTTTCATCCCTGGCCATTTTCAATTTTGTCCGCAGTGCGGTTTTTAAAACCACAAGCTGAAAAAAACAGCGCTGTATGGATTAACATGCAGATTCCCTGTGGAACAGACATATGCATGCAGACAGCACACAGTGTGGTGTCCGTATTTCTTGTGGACCCATTGGTTCATATCCAATCCGCAAAAAAAATGCAGATTGGATGTGGAGCAAAAATACAATTGTGTAAACTGGGCCTTATTGTGAGATTTTGATGCAGAATTCATGCAGATTTTGAGCTGCCACCTGGTTGCGTGGATTCACATGTGGAAAAACCACAGCGTAGTACAGTACCAGCAAAGTGTATAAGAGTAGACAAATCTCATGTACACTTTGCGGATTGTTTCCATGTGGAATTCCAATGAAACGTAAGATCTGTTGCAAAACACATCTAATTTGCAATTAGACATTGTGGATTTTGCTGCAGATATGTTGCAGAAACGCACATAAATCCTCAGGGAAATGAGTGCGGATCTTATGTGTGATCAACCGCATTGTGTGTAGATGGTCTTAGAGTACTGACCAGCCTACAGGTCCCCACGTCAAGCGTTAGCACTGATATTAGTCCAATATTGCAATCTGCGCTCACCCTCCCCTGCACCTAGACGATGTGTTGTGCGTAGGACAGAAAACTGTCCTCATCATCCGGAGGCAGGGAGGCTGAGGGCCGCGAGCGGCATAGGACTCATCGACACGTGTATCACGGTGTAGCAGGGCAACCATAGACATGAATGGGGTCACAGCCTGACTTGCACGTTGACCATGAAGCAAGAGCTTCAAAAAAATCCATCAGGGTTGGATTTTTTGTGAACCTGAGATTGCGGTCATGGCAAATGAGGTTGCCTTACTACACTGTGATATATGGGCACGACCAAGATTACCTTGTAGTCCTAACCTTAGAGTATGCCACCATTATTCCTTGAACAACTAAGATCAAGCCCAAGTTGCCTTGGTTATTTAAGGAATAGATCTACTTTAGGCAGCCGTATATGGAGATGTGCATTACATGTAATTAAATTGTGTCTGGTTTCCAGGTAGGCTGACTATGCTCCGTGAACTTCTCCTCAGTTATAATCGAATAGCAGAGGTCCCTGCGGAAATAAGTGGCTGTGAGAATCTAGAAAGATTGGAACTTGCGGTGAACAAAGATATTTCAGAGCTCCCAGCTCAGGTGAGAGAACAAGAAACCCTCGCTGTTCTGCCATCATACTGTGTGTTATAACCATACAATAATCCGCTGTCTAGCAGTGTGATATGGCAGCACAGTTCCTGTAGGACCTCAATGTGAGAAGTCTCGTCCCTTCTCCAGCTCAGGAAACTGACCCATCTGACACATCTGGACCTGAACATGAACCAGTTTTCGACCCTCCCGAAGGCGGTCTTAGAGCTCCCTGCACTGGAGTGGCTGGACATGGGTAGCAATAAATTAAAGACCCTTCCCCAAGACATAGACAAGTGAGTACAGCCAGCTAAGTCCTAGTTATAGCCCTCTTTGTGAAATGATGGCTCATGGTGGTTGTCTCAATACAGAATGCAGTGTTTGCACACCTTGTGGCTTCAACGGAATGAAATCTCAGAGCTGCCAGATTCAATCAGAAGCCTACAGGGTCTCAACACACTTGTCCTAAGCAATAATCGGATGAGAGGGATCCCAGCTTGTCTGCAGAGCTTGCCAAATCTTAGGTAAGGGCACAGAGAAGTGCCATAATATTGTACCAGTTAACATTGTTATATTCTCTTTCAGGAAACGGTAAGGTAAAACCCTATGGAAGCTCTTTAACCCCTTAAAGACCAGGCCTATTTTCATTTTTGCATAACTTAAGCCATAACTTTTTTAATTTTCCGTTCACATAGCCATATGAAGACAAGATGCATTTTTTTAATGCCACCATTTAATTTACCATGTCTTGTACTGGAAAACGGGAAAAAATTCTTTGTAGGGTAAAATTGAAAAAAGCTTGATTTTTGTACTTACCGTAAAATCTGTTTCTCTTCCGTTCATTGGGGGACACAGGCCTTGACCATGGGTATAGCTGTTGCCGCTAGGAAGCGGACACTAAGCACATAAAGTGTAGGCTCCTCCCTCTTCAGCTACACTCTTCCTACAGGGACTAAGCTAATCAGTTAGTGCAAAAGCAGTAGGAGAAAAACTATGTACAAACCCAGAACCACACAGGTCTGAAAGGCCCATAAACAAAAGAATGGGTGGGAACGGTGTCCCCAAAGAATGGAAAAGAAACAGATTTTACGGTAAGTACAAAAATCTGTTTTTCTGATCCGTATCATTGGGGGACACAGGCTTGACCATGGGACGTTACAGAGCAGTCCCCAAGGGTGGGCAAAACAAGCAACCCTCCTATCAATCAGAGAGCCACCGTCTGCAAAACTCTACGCCCCAGAAAAGTGTCAGATGACACAAAGGTGTGCACTCTGTAAAACTTGGAAAAAGTATGCAGAGACAATCAGGTTGCCGTCTTGCATACCTGAAGGGCCAAAGCCCCGTGATGCACCGCCCAAGAGGCCCCCACTGCCCGAGCATGAGGTGCCCGGTTCTTAACGCGGTACGCTTCCACAATGGCCAAACGAATCTATCGGGAAATGGAAGACTTTGACGCCGCCAGCCCTCGTCTCAGCCCCTTTGGAATCACGAACAGGGAATCCGTCCGCTGGGAAGATGACGTCTGGGACAGATAGACTCGAACGGCTCGTACCAAATCCAGAGTGTGGAGCGACTGCTCCTGAGGATGAGACTGGTCTGGACAAAATGAGGGGAGAATAATCTCCTCATTCAGATGGAATGCCGACACCACCTTCAGCAGGAAGGACTGCACAGGGCGAAGGACCACCTTATCCTGATGGAGGATCAGGAAAGGCGACCAACATGAAAGAGCCGCGAGTTCAGACACCCTACGATGGACGTAATTGCCACCAAAAACGCCACCTTGTAAGATAGGAAGCGAAGAGACACCTGCTGCTAAGGTTCAAACTGAGAAAACTGGTGAGAGTTGAGTACTAGATTAAGATCCCAAGGATCCAACGGAGGACGGAAAGGAGGGAGCAGCATGCGCCACCCCCTGCAGAAAAGTCCGAACCGCCGAAAGTGAAGCCAAATTCTGCTGAAAAAGAATGGAGAGAGACGATACTTGCCCATTGAGGGAGCTGAGAGCCAGCCCCAAGTCCATGCCCGACTGCAGGAAAGCCAAGAGTCGCGGCAAAGAGAACCGCCATCGAGGGAGCAGCAGAAAGACGAACACTGCAGCAGAGACCTCCTGAAGGGCCCCATCATCGTAGGGACCAGGAACTTGGGGAGGGGAGGGAATTGAAAGGGAGAGCACTTTTATAATCTGTCCGACGTCTTCTGCCTCACTGGCTCCAGCCTGATCACCACGTGCAACCCCCTTGGGGAGGACTGTCTGAGACTCCCGCTAGAAAAAAAAAAGGAAAAAACAATGATGATGAGCCCCCAAGGTGGCGGAGACGCCACCAGGCGGAGCAAGGGGACCGCCATGTCAGGGACCCTGTGGCCCACACTAGTACTAGCAGCTCTGGGGCTTGTACTAGTTTTCCGGCCCACCAGTTAAAGAGGACCTTTCACCGATTATTACACTGTGAACTAAGTATACAGACATGTAGAGCGGCGCCTGGGGATCTCACTGCACTTACTATTATCCCCGGGCGCCGCTCCGTTCTCCTGCTATGCCCTCTGGTATCTCTGCTCACTAAGTTATAGTAGGCGGAGTCTGCTCTTGTTCTGCTGTAGTGCTGGCCTATCGCATTGCAGAGCTCACAGCCTGGGAGAAAAGAACTTCCCAGGCTGTGAGCTCTGCGCTGCGATTGGCCAGCGCTAGAGCAGAACAAGGGCAGACTCCGCCTACCATAACTTAGTGACTGAAATATCTGCCTACTATAACTTAGTGAGCGGAGATACCGGAGGGCATAGCAGGAGAACGGAGCGGCGCCCGGGGATAATAGTAAGTGCAGTGAGATCCCCGGGCGCCGCTCTCCATGTCTGTATACTTAGTTCACATTGTAATAATCGGTGAAAGGTCCTCTTTAAGTCCATCGGAGGTCCCTACCGGTGAACTTGCATGGTATGCCCCAGAGTATTTTGAGCCTGCGATTCCTGATTTTGTTGGCCAACCAGGAATCCAGATTCCCACAGTGGGCTTCACTGAATATGACTATTTTTGTCTTTTTTTCAGTGACCACTTTGTAAATCTGATGGTGGAGCAAACAAACCTGTACGCCCAACAGTTCATTGCTCAACACCCGGGCTCCTTTTTGGCTAGGGCCGGTGGCTGGACTCCAGTCAGTGCAGCCGAGATGAGGACGTTTTGGGGCCTCGTGCTGCACATGGGCCTAGTAAAAAAAAAACTGTGTCAGGCATTACTGGAGTGGGGACGTCCTCTACCAGACCCCACTTTACAATACGGCCATGACACGCTCCCGTTTTGAGGCCATTTGGAAATGCCTGCATTATGCAGATAATGCAGCATGTCCCCACCCAAGGGGATCCTGCCTATGATCGCCTGTACAAAATCAGGCCGGTTATCGATCACTTTGGGGCCACATTTTTGGAAGCTTATGTACCTGGAAGGGAGGTCGCGGTTGACGAGTCTCTCATTGCTTTCAAGCGGAGACTCATTTTCTGCCAGTATGTTCCCTTTAAGCGGGCGAGGTATGACGTGAAGCTGTACAAACTTTGTGAGAGTACCTCAGGGTACACTTACAAGTTTCGTGTGTACGAGGGGCGAGAGTCCTTTATTGATCCCCCAGAATGTCCCCCCACTCTGGGTGTTAGCTGGAAACTTGTGTGGGATCTTATGCACCCACTGCTAGATAAGGGTTACCACCTTTACGTAGATAATTTTTATACTAGTATCCCCTTGTTCCAGTCCCTCACCGCCAGATCCATGTCCGCTTGTGGGACCGTGCAGAAAAATTAACCCTGCCTCCCTACCCACCCCCTCCAGGTACCTATCCCCAGGGGTGGGACCCGTGTCCTTACCAGTGGAAACCTGTTGCTGGTCAGATATAAGGATAAGAGGGATGTCCTTGTACTGTACACAATTCATGGTAACGGCATCACCCCTGTCCCTGTGCAAGGTACCACGGCAATGGTCCTCAAGCCCGATTGTGTCGTCAACTACAATCGGTATATGGGAGAAGTTGATCTCTCTGATCAAGTCCTCAAGCCATATAATGCCATGCGCAAAACCCAGGCATGGTACAAAAAAGTTGCAGTCTACTTGGTACAGGTTGCCTTGTACAACGCTTTTGTACTATCCCGAAGCACTGGCAACACAGGTACATTCCTTCAGTTCTATGAGGCAGTCCTCGAGGCCCTAATCTTTTCTGGCCGGGAAAGAGCAGGCCGGAGTACCTCGGGAACTGGAGGCGCCCGGATCGTCCCTGGCCAACACTTTCCAGGTGTGGTTCCCCCATACTGGAAAGAAGGGACGGACCCCAAAAAAGTGCAGAGTGTGTCACAGGAGGGGGATACGGAAGGACACCACCAATCAGTGTGACACATGCCCAGATCATCCGGGCCTCTGCATTATTGGTTGGTTTTCATCTCCATTTGCCATTAACTCTTGTGGAACACCTAAAGGGTTAACGTTTGTAAAATCAGTTTTGAATACCTTGAGGGCGTAGTTTCTAGAATGGGGTCATTTTTGGGTGGTTTCTATTATGTAAGCATCACAAAGTGACTTCAGAACTGAACTGGTCCTTAAAAAGTGGGTTTTTGAACATTTCAGAAAAATTTCTAGATTTGCTTCTAAGCCTTGTAACGTCCCCCCCCAAAAAAAAAATAAAAAAAAAAATAATGTCATTCCCAAAACATGAAGTAGACATATGGGGAATGTAAAGTAATAACTATTTTTGGAGGTATTACTATGTATTATAGAAGTAGAGAAATTGAAACTTGGAAATTTGCTAATTTTTCATTTTTTTTTGTAAATTTGTTTTTTTTTTAATAAATAAAAATTCTTATTTTTTTACTCCATTTTACTACTGTCATGAAGTAAAACATGTGACGAAAAAACTATCTCAGAATGGCCTGGATAAGTAAAAGCGTTTTAAAGTTATTCACACATAAAGGACACTGGTCAGATTTGCAAAAAATTGCCTGGTCCTTAAGGTGTTAAAGGGTTTCTGTCAGCAGAAAAATGGGTATTAACCTGGCTGACATTAGTTATGTGCTAGTGTCAGCTGAACATAACTATATTAGTCCCATTTCACTGTGCCGCAGTTATTTAGAAAATATAACTCTTATAATATGCAAATTAGCCTATAGGTGCAGGGGGTGCGCATTGCTCCTGCTCCTAGGGCTCCGTTCTCCCACCTCTGGCCACGCCCTGCTACACTTGATTGACAGGGCCAGGCAGCGTTCACGTCCTTCTGCCTGGCTCCGAGTTCGGAGTAAGGGTAGGTCTACACGACCACATTTGTCGCGCGACAGATAGGGCACAACATTTTGTTGCACTAATGTCGCACGACAATTTTTATAATGGCAGTCTATGGTGTCGCACTGCAACATGCGACATGCTGAGACTGCGACGAACAGGTTTTCTGTGACTGTTGCGTCGCAGAATGTTGCAGTGCGACACCATAGACTGCCATTATAAAAATTGTCGCGCGACATTAGTGCAACAAAATGTTGCGCGACAAATGTCATCGTGTAGACCTAGCCTAAATCTTCAGCCGCATACATCACAGTACACCCTCTCCTCCATTGATGCCAGCATTGCTCTTCTTCCGGGTGTACTATGATGTAAGGAAGGAAGTCCACAGCCGGCGAGCATCTCTTCTTGATTACGCTTGTACCGCATACTAAATGGCTGAAGATTTCACTCAAACTCAGGGGCAGGCAGGAGGATGTGAACACTGCCTGGCCCTGTCAATCAAGTGATCAAGTGTAGCAGGGCGTGGCTAGAGGTGGGAAAACGGAGCCTCTAGGAGCAGGAGCAATGTCCCCCCTACCCCCCGCTCCTAGAGGCTCATTTGCACACAGTGACATGGGACTAATAGTTATGTTCAGCTGACACTAGCACATCACTAATGTCAGCCAGGTTAATACCCATTTTTCTGCTGACAGAAACCCTTTAAGAATCACAGCTAGAATCTCATCTATTGAGGTCATGTTACTATTAGGGCTCATGCACACGAACGTATTTTCTTTCCAGGACCGTTCGGTTTTTTTTTTGCGGACCGTATACGGAACTAATTATTTCAATGGGTCTGCAAAAAAAATGGAAGTTACTCCGTGTGCATTCTGTTTTCGTATGTCCGTATTTCCGTTCCACACAAAAATAGAACATATCCTATTATTGTCCGCATTACGAACAAGGATAGTAGTGTTCTATTAGGGGCCAGCTGTTCCGTTCCGCAAAATACAGAATGCACACGAACGTCATCTGTATTTTTTGCGGATCGCAAAATACATACGGTTGTGTGCATGAGGCCTTACCGTAGTACAAGAGGCCGAGTACAAAACATCTGTATAAGTAATGAAAAAAGATCCAGACTTGGTGTGATTAGTTATTAACTTCTCTAACAGGTTTGTAAACTTCAGGGATAATCCTCTAGAGCTGGAAGTTTCACTACCCCCAAGTGAAGATGAAGACGAGGAGAGAGAGCTCTTTGGATTACAGTTCATGCACGCCTATATCCAAGAGAGTACAAATGTTGGGAACAGGTAAGGTCTCCATAAATGTCATATAGACTCAGTGCAACTGCATTTACACATGACAAACCCAATGGTAACTTTTCTAAGTAGAAATGCAAAAGATGTCAACTGTTGTATGTTAAGGGGATGGCAAAGATCTGGATATTTTTCAAACTTTGCATAAATCAATAGAACTGATAAATATGAGAAACTTTGTAAGAAACTTGTCTTTCTCTCCCTCCTAAACTAACATCCTCTGCTAAGTCTGTCTTGAGAGATGAGATGGACTACCAGCTCAACTGAAGGACCAGATTATGAGCTGCCCTCAGAAATCTATGGAGAGGGAAGGAGGAGAAGCAGGCATTTACTCTGATAAAATATATTACAAAGTTTCTAATATTCACCTTTACTATTGATTAATGTAAAGTTTGTTGAAAGGTTAGTTACCTTTTAAAGTTGCTTGAGTCTCATTTCTTCCCACCAGTGCCTCGTGATATGCAGGATATAACCACTTCAGCCATTTACTGGCTACGGCCTTGACCTGCTTTAGCCAGTAACTGACCAATGTAAATTCCTGGATGTCTAGAACCACCAACTATAAATGAGCAGGGGACCCGAGAAGTGACTGAACATAAGAGGAGTATTGTGTGTTTTCTTTTTTAACCCTTTCTACCACTTTTCTATGGAATTTGTATCTGCCAGACAACCCTGTTTAAACAGTAAAACAATATATTTTATAATTAACACAATTAATGATCCTGGAATAACTGTTTGTGTTTCAGACAAAAGGGTTCGGAAGAGAGCTTCTGTGAAATAACTACAATAGTGGAACAACCCTAGATCATGGAGCCCTTCATTTATTGCATCTGCCTTTATAATCCTGAGAAGCACAAGTAGGAATATGCATCACCAACCATGTGCGTCATTCAGTTAGTGGAGCAGAAGAACAGGGTTTCCTGAGCAAGTTGCACACAATCTTTTTACCACAGCCACAATGCTTCAACGTTGCACCACTCTGTTCCTGATGACTTGGTTTCCTGCTGCATAGCATAGTAAAAACCTTGGTAAATAAGATGAAGTCACTTTTCACAATTTAAGAGTTTGCTTTGTGTAACTGAGGTACTGCTGTCAGTATAACATTCTCCAATGATACCTCTGGCTCCGTATAATACTCTAAGCTGGCTTCATATCCCATTCTTTCCAAGTAGTCTACACGTCCACGGTCTATCAGCAGCTTGCAAAGACGTCCTAAATGTTCTCGCTCCTCAACAGAAAGTTGTAACCTAGGGAAACAAAGAACAGAGGCAACATTTATATATGAGAAACAGACAAGAACATGCTTCACGAAGGAGTAAGATATATGAAGACATCAACATTATCATGTCCTCACCCTTGAGCAGATTCTTCATTGCAGCCATTGTTCTTCCGGTCCAGGTCATGCTCTTCTATATCCTCAAAGTTTCCTTTTCCGCTTGAGTTCTCTACCTGAGATGGTCTTCTAGCGCCACATGTAGCCCAGCTGGACATGCGCTGAAAAAGTCCAAATTCCTGCTGCCCAAGCCCTAGCTTTTCAAAAAAGCCTTTGCCCACATAGTGCTGCCAATCACAGCGATGGTGACAGCACAGGGCGATAACGATTCCATCCACACTGCAGTGATTTGTGGGTGCTAGACTGACTGACTGTTCTGCATCTGTTCTGGAGCGCTTCGACTGGGGTTCTCCCTCTGGATTAACGTAATTATGAACAAGACATCGAAGAGCCAAATCTACACAATGAGAGAAGAAAATAGTCGAAAGATGTTAGAATGGCAAACCTGCAACTATACAAGCCTACCATAATTTAGACAGGTTTGGAATTCTGGGTAAATGCTGTATCACCAAGTTTTCCAACTTCATAATATACCTTGTATTTCAATACCTCAATGTTTACTTGATGGCCTCGCTGTCAGCAAATTGAAAAAATCTTGTACAGATCCAGGAGCTGAAGCCATCATAGATCTAACACGTCTCACAACTAAGAGCTTGATACAACTGCACCCATTTTAGGTAACCCTCAGCCTAGAATCCAGGCCAATACGTCAGTTATTTGGTAAGCTATTTCCATCAGTTATTGTGAGCCAAAACCAGTAGTGAAGCCTACTCAGAGATCAGGAATAATGGAAACATTTCCTCCTGTTCCGCGTTTCTGACCTGCACCTGGTTTTGGCTCACAGTAACTGATGGAATTGACTGATCAAATAACTGAAGTTATTTCAGGAAAAAGGTAAAAATGATGCACAAAACGAAATGATGATTATTCAAAAGCTGACTTACCGGTGCCTGCTCCACAGAGGTGTTTGCCAATTCCAATGACAGGAAGCTGTTTCTGTACAAGACTGGGAACTCGATCTAAAAATTGTAAGCCGCAATATGTTTTATACCTTCTCATTATTCACCCCTCCACTAATGGTCACCCCACCGACCTAAACACAGGTGCTGAATGTCAATATGGAGTCTCTCAAATGTCGACTTCCTCTGTTTTCCATCCATCTGTTGACCAAAAAACACATCATATGAATTGTGGATCTACAATACTGGATTCTGTGCCAGATAACATTGTAAAATATAATACACAGGGGGTGTGATAAGCTCCACACAGAGTCTCTTCACATGGGCTGATAGACTGGGCAATGACTGGGACTGTTCATTCCAGATCACGGCCCGATTGTTAGCTGCATTTACAAAACCTAAGGGCCTATGCACACGGCGAAGGAGTGTTTATGCTGCCTGTACGGCAGTGTGTGGAGCCTATAGGGATTAGTAGGGATAGGTAAAGCCTCCTCTCACTGCCGTATAGACATATATAGCTCCCTAGACTAAGCACATTTTATATTCTGTCAGATTTGTACGTATTGGGATAGAATGAAATTGGAAGCATATAGGGGTACTGAAAAAGCCTCATGCACCTCTATGAAAGCCCATTACAGCTCTGTACAAAACAGTATTGTAACGTGACCATGTGCATGATTCAGATTTTAGTGCAGAAGACCACTCCAAATGCATGACTATGTGGTTTAGAGGAAACTGGTATATTATTTCATCATTTATAATCCCACAGTGTCTACCCTGCAATGTAATATTACATGGAACCTTTCTCATTTAGATTGTGTTGAGGTTTAGTCCAAATAGTTAGAACATCACATATACAGCTGCTAAAAAAATAATAGAAGTATATGGCGAAAATAATAACATCATGTGTCAGCAAAAATTGTAGTTGACAATGTAATAAAATGGAAGGTTTGCAGATGAAATAAAAACAGGGACCATAAAATGGGATGTGACAATAAACATAGGAATATAAAGCCAAGCCCTTTCATCACTGTTACTATAGTTCTATAACCTGATATACGCCCAATGTCAGGAGGAAAGAACACTACAGATAGTAATTGTGGCTGGGGTTCCCAGCACTGAAGACTAGAGTGGCAGATGAGCATGCCCCCTGCCGCTGTAATCAATGTCTACAGAGTATATCGGCAAAAAAAAGTGGGTTAGTCAGCACATCCCAATGCGCAGATGCACGCTGCCATGGCTAGAAACATAGAGAAAAAAGACAATGCGACAGGAGAGGTATGGAGTGGGCTCGGCATGCATGTTGGTACCTGCATCCCCTGGAAGTAATGGAGGCCTTTATGGCACCTAAAATGGTAAAAGGCCGAGTGGACCCAGCATGCATGTGGAACCAACACTTCCTGAACTTTATGGCGAATAACAGGTTGTATTTAGTGTTTGGTTCCCGTCTTACAGAGATCACCTTGACGTTTGGCAGACGGGCTCAAATGGTTTTGTACAGCATCTCACTTTATAAATAAGCGTAGCATTAGCACTTAAAGGTTTTTTGTGACTATGGCATTATTGTACTTTATCTGGTTTGCAGAGTGCTGTTGCATTGTCTTTTTTCTCTACAGAATATATCAGGACAGCATCCCATTAGCTGCATGAACTTGTAAGTCGTTTTGTTGGGTAGGCTGCATACAGACACTCACCTTAAATCTAGTCGTGGCTCTTTCTACCAGCAGGAACTGGACATTTTCTGCATCTTCGGTAGCGATGTTCACCCAGTGTGACAACTTTCCTCGGCCTGCTCCAAATTCTACAAAACAACGAGACTGACCAAGCAAACCCAGCCTTTCCAAATGACCCAAAATAGAGCCCTGTGTAAAGGAAAAGATTCATTTGCACCCTGATGACATCCATACAACGCTTACATTCTAGCTCACAGCTGAAAGGGGTTGTACTGGATTTGAAAAACATGTGCTGTATTCCAAAAACAGCCCCAAGCCTGTCCATGATCTGCGCAATACCAGACACAAACTGTGGACTGATGTGGCACTGCTTTCTGGAAGAAAGGAGCCATGTCTTTTCTAACACTCTACTAAATCTTTAATTCAATATGTGGTTTCATTACACTTCAGAGGTCATAATATCATGTAAGCAATATACATAGAAGCAAATAAAAAGGTACACGCAAAAAGACTGCATCGTAAACCTATGAGAGTTTTTTTTATTGATTTGACATAAACAGATATACAATGTCCTGACCTGTTGGCTAGTATATCTTACTGTCTAGGTCCTGCATTCCATAATGTAGTGGTCTTCAAACCTGTGGATCCCCAGAACCACAACAGCTAAAGCTGTCAGAGCATGCTGGGAGCTGCAGTTCAGCAGTAGTTAAAGGGATTATCCAACCCCTATAATGACCCCCCCAATGCCTGGGCCCCTTGTATACATTATACACCTGCTCCCCGACACCCGTGTTGCTTCAGATCCCTACATGGCCGCCAGATGTTTTGATCCACGTGATGGGGCGAGCAGCCAATAGCAGGCCGCGATGAGGACAAGCCTCCCTAGCATTGCGGGAAACGCTAGAAAGGATCATCCCCGTTGCAGCCTGCTATTGGCTGCTCCCCCCGTCGCTCGGATCAAAACATCGGAGATGCAGCGGCGGCCGTGCAGGGATCTGGAGCAATGCGGGTGCTGGGGAGCAGGTAAGTATAATTTATACGAGGGGGCCAGGCATTGGGGGTGTCATTATAGGGGTTGGATAGCCCCTTGTTATAATGCCTAGTGCAGGGCTGGCCAACCTGCGGCTCTCCAGCTGTTGCAAAACTACAACTCCCAGCATGCCTAGATTGCTTACAGCTATCAGCTTACAGCAGGGCATGGTGGGAATTGTAGTTTTACAACAGCTGGAGAGCAGGTTGGCCAGCCCTGGCCTAGTGCCTCACTGGACTGTAGGGACGTAGGGGTGAATTTATTAACCCATGTAAGCAAGAAGTCATTTGAAAGCCACAAAGGTTTGCAGAAGTGACAAGTCTTACAATAGGGATGAGCAAAGTAAGCGTAGTTGATGGGGTGTGGCTCCTGTAGCCAACCACATTTACCATTATTAGCCTCAGAAATTGAGGCACATTGTGACGTAAATCTGCGCCTGTTCATAGCTTGTACACTAGCTTTCCATGGTACAAAAAGATGCACCAGATTTATTAAGATGTGTGCACCCCTCAATAATTTTGGCTCATGTTACTCTAGATTAAAGAGGTTGCGCCAAATTTTCAAGTTATCCTCTATCCACAGGATATGGTGAACTAACTGATCAGTGGGCGTCTAACCGACCTTCACTGATCCCAAAAAAGCGAGTCACGTTCCACTGTCCTAATGGAGCGGCAGAGAGCATGCTCAACCTGCCGCTCTATTAGGACAGGAGAACAGGACCCCAGTTCTCGGGAACGGTGGGTGTCTAAGCGGTCGGACCACCACTGATCATTTAGTCACCTTCAATCCCGTGAATAGGGGGATAACTTGAAAACTTGGCACAACTTCTTTAAAACCAGTGTATGAACTGCATAACAACATAACATTATAGATAAAGAAATCTAATGCACAAGATATGAAAGATCGGCTCACCCCGACACATTAGATTTTGAATGATTTCTTCCAGCGCAGACAAGCTAAATAAAGCATTAAAGGCCATGGACACTTTTGGGGGCAATTTTTTTTTTAATGATTGCATTTTACTCATTTTGAGCTAAAAATATATTTTTTTTATTGGTCTTTATTTAAAAAATTGAGCCGTTCTGTCACAAAGGGTTAACTGTTTGCCGAGCTGTGTGAATGATACTTTCATTTTGTGCCTGTCATCTAATAACCCTTATCTCTAAATTACTAACAGGTCATAAACACTTTTTAGGCCACATTCCTATAAGTAAGATAATAATTTAGCTTTAATGAGTGTTAAGGGTACTTTCACACTTGCGTTGATTGATTCCGGCAGGCAGTTCGCCTGAACTGACTGCCTGATCAGGCAAACAGTATGCAAACGGATGTCATTTTTTCTGACTGATCAGGGTCCTGATCAGTCAGAAAAATGCTTTGCGATAGCTTATCCGTTTTTCCGGTGTCATCAGGCAAAACGGATCCATTTGTTGTTTTTTCCCTCATTTTAAAGGTCTGCGCATGTGCAGACCGGAAGGACGGATCCGGCATTTTGAATGCCGGATCCGGCACTAATACATTCCTTTGGAAAAAAATGCCGGATCCGGCATTCAGGCAAGTCTTCAGTTTTTTCCGCCGGTGATAAAGCATGCTACGGTTTTCTCTTTTGCCTGATCAGTCAAAATGACTGAACTGAAGACATCCTGATGCACCCTGAACGGATTACTCTCCATTCAGAATGCATGGGGATATACCTGATCAGTTATTTTCCGGTATAGAGCCCCTAGGACGGAACTCAGCGCCGGAAAAGAAAAACGCTAGTGTGAAAGTAGCCTTAGAGATCAGACATCAGCTGAGCTGCCTGACAGAACAGAGTGAAAATCCAGATCCTACTACTAGATAAACTCAAAGCAGGGAAAAAGACTCAACCAACTGAAAAATATATATTTGTAGCTCAAAATGAGTACAATGCAGTGATAAAAAAAAAATTGCCCCAAAAGAGTACATTTTCTATAATATAATTTCTATATACAGCTACATTGGTCTTCATGCATAAAGCCCATAATAAAGAAATCTGTACCAGGCTGTACCTGCTGTTTGAGATGTTTGGAGGCAGAATCTCCATTTGCTGGATCGTTCAGAGCTTCGTGTAATGCTGGATGACAAAGTTTCTTGTCTGGCCGAGGGGGGTCTAAGCCTGTATGTACAAGGGAGTATATAATAGTGTAAGAGACACAAACACACTTGTCCAAGGAGTATATTTAATCTATTTAATTTAGTGTTTGTATGTCGTTAAAAGATATTGACAGTATCCACTATAATAGTGATCTCCACAGCCCCCC
Source organism: Bufo gargarizans (assembly GCF_014858855.1). Taxonomy (NCBI): domain Eukaryota; kingdom Metazoa; phylum Chordata; class Amphibia; order Anura; family Bufonidae; genus Bufo; species Bufo gargarizans. The sequence continues at coordinate 145,193,018 of NC_058086.1, forward strand.
ACCCCTTAACACTGACCCCCCCCCCCACAGTGCTCAGTCTCCTTAAAATGGGACCTCCAAAGCAACCCACCCCCTTAACTTTGACCTTCACAGCAGCCTGCTCCTTTAACAGTGAGTTCCACAGCACCCTACCCCCTTAACTGTGACCTCCACCATTCCCAGCCCCCTTAAAAGAGACCTCCATAGCGACTGCCCCTTTAACAGTGACTGCCACAGTACCCCGCTCCCTTAACAGTGAACTCACAGTACCCCGCTGCCGTAACAGTGACCTCACAGTACCCCACTCACTGCCGTAACAGTGACCTCACAGTACCCCACTGCCCCTTTAATAGTGGCCTCCACAGTCACCTCCTCCCTTAACAGTGACCTCCACAGTGCCCGCCCCTTTAACACTTACCTCCACAGAGGCCTGCCCCTTAACAGTAACATCCACAGCGCCCTCTCCTTTAACAGTTACCTCCACAGCGGCTGCCCCTTTATTAGTGACCTCCACAGTACCCTATCTCCTTAACAGTGATTTACACAATAACCAGCCCCCTTAACAGTGACCACCACAGAGCTCCGTTCCCTTAAAATTTGACCGTTACAACACCCCTTAACAGTGACCTCTACAGCACTCCGCCCCTTAACACTGACCTCTATAGCTGACCGTCCCCTTAACTGTGACCTCCACTGTTCCCTGCCCCTTCAACAGAGACCTCCACAGTGCCTGTCCCTTTAACAGTGACCTCCATAGCATCCTGTCCCCATGCCGCTATCAGCGCTGACCCCAGCACATCAAGGGTTAATTCACTGATGCCGGTGCATACAGTGGGGGTCCAGCTATCTGTGACTGCTTCCATTGCTTGGCCGGGGCATGCGCACTGCGATGCCCATTGTGGGTGTCTCTGGTCCGCCTCCTCGCCGCTGTTTCTCGCCGTTGGCTGGCGCATGCGTAGTAGCTACTGCGATGCCGTGCCCACAATGGGCATCGCAGTGCGCATGCCCCGGCCAAGCAATGGATAGTGCAGGCGCGGGATCTCGCTGCAGAGAAGGAGGACGCAAAGGAAGAGCGGGGCGGGCAGAGGAAGAGGCTGGGGCGGGGATATGACGAAAAGAGGCAGAACAGCCTGGGCTCCAACCCCTCCCTGGGCACTTGTGAGCCCTAATTTACATATGAATAAAAGTCAGTTTTTGCCTTGGGGGAAATTCACAAACAAACATCAAAGGTACCATTAGAATCATAGACTGCTATGCTAGAGTGCTATGTAAGCGGTGCATTAGGTCACAATCTTGTAACAGACTATCTTTAAACCATCATCTCATCCTGCAAAAAATGAGACCCTACCTAAGACAATCGCCCAAAAATAAATAAATAAAACTATGGAGACACTAAAACATGATTTCTTTTTGTTTAAAAAATTATATCATTGTGTAAAACTTACATAAATAAAAAAAAGTACCGGTATACATATTAGGTATCGCCATGTCCGTAAGAACCTACTGTATAAAAATATCACATGACCTAACCCTCCATGAGAACACAGTAAAAAAAAAAAAAGTGTCAAAAAGTGTAATACCAAGCGATAAAAAAGTCATATGCACCCTAAAATAGTACCAATCAAACTGTCATCTCATACTGCAAAAAATTAGACCCTACCTAAGACAATAGCAAAAAAAAATAGTGCATGTCCTATTTTTTTCTAGTTTGCGGACAAGGATAGGCATTATTACAATGGATCCGCAAAAACACATACGGTCATGTGCATGTAGCCTAAAGGTGCACGTGGTTTTTCAGATGTGATTATGATATGGTTTTACTGCACCTCAACCTCTATCTATGAATACACCCTACCTCAGGGATCAGCAACCTTTGGCACTCCAGCTGTTGGGAAACTATAATTCCCAGCATGCTCCATTCAGAGCAAGTATTTATGCTGGGAGTTGTAGTTTCACAACAGCTGGAGTGCCGGAGGTTGCCTATCCCTGCCCTACATCAACAATGCAACCAGAATCTGCTCTGTACAGCCAGGGAATATACAGGGAGAAGCATCCTCAATGTTAGGGCTCATTCAGACGGCCGTCTGAATGAGTTTGCATCCTTTCCACAATTTTGTTCAGTTTTTTTTCGGACCCATTCAAATGAACGGACACGGAAAGAAAATATGTGTATGAGCCCTTAAAGTGGGTTGTCCTTAGGACAGGTCATCAATAGTGACATCACGTTAATCGGTCACATGGCCTATTTGCAGCTTAGCCCTATTGAAGTGAATGAGCCCGAGCGGCAATACCAAACACAGCCACTATTCATGTACGGCGCTACGTCTGGTAAGCTGTGAAGACGCAGCAGCGGAGCATCACAGCCTCTATGTAGAGCTGATAAGCGGAAGTGCCAGGAGTCGGACACCCCCCCCCCCCCCCCCCCCTCCTTTCACAATCAGATATTGATGGCCTCAGAATTAAACTCCCAGAAAACTTCTTTAAAGGAACCTTACCCATCACCATGAAAATGCTGTGCAATCTGCTGGCAGCATGCTATAGAGCAGGAGGAGCTGAGCAGATTGATATATTGTTTTGTGGGAATAATAATCGGTAAAACTTGTAATTTATTTTGTTAACTCCATGCTCTATGCCTAGCAGTCATGTAGGTGCTGCTGTCAGTGATTGAAGGCTAACTGTGCATACAGAGACAGCTGTCAATCAGCGACTAGGACCGCCCACATGACTCCTAAGCATAGAAAGCAGGTTATTAAATGAATAAGTGACTTTCCCACTGAAAATACTGAATATTTTCCCATAAAACTATATATGAATCTGCTCAGCTCCTCCTGCTCTATAACATACTGCCTGCAGATTGCATTGAATTTTCATGGTGAGAATAGGTAACCTATTAAGGAGTTGTCTCACCCTTTTGTAAATCCAAACCAGCTTCACTAATACCCAGTGATCACCTGTTATCATGGGGAAGCCATGTCTGGGCACTCATTTCCTCTGCAGCGGCTGAAAATTTAGTATCACATGGCCCCCATCCAAATCAATGGCCGTCACTGTAACAGAAGTACAGGCCACGTCCACTACAGTGGGATCCGGTCTCCTCTGCTCATGGAGAGGAATACCAAGCGGGAGTGGCGCCCATATGTCATAACAGGGTGCATAGATACGGGGTGTCTTAACCACCTCCTGACCGCTGTACGCATATATGCGTCCGGGAGGTGGTTGCTTTACTCCTCCTGGATGCATATACGCGTCATCTCGCGCGACGCAAGATTTCCTGTGAACGCGCGCGCGCGCTCACAGGAACGGAAGGTAAGCGAGTGGATCTCCAGCCTGCCAGCGGCGATCGCTCGCTGGCAGGCTGGAGATCCGAATTTTTTAACCCCTAACAGGTATATTAGACGCTGTTTTCATAACAGCGTCTAATATACCTCCTACCTGGTCCTCTGGTGGTCCCTTTTGTTAGGATCGACCACCAGAGGACTCAGGTAGGTCAGTACAGTCGCACCAAACACCACACTACACTACACCCCCCCCCGTCACTTATTAACCCCTTATAAACCCCTGATCACCCCATATAAACTCGCTGATCACCCCCCTGTCATTGATCACCGCCCTGTCATTGATCACCCCCCTGTCATTGATCACCCCCCTGTCAGGCTCCGTTCAGACGTCCGTATGATTTTTACGGATCCACGGATACATGGATCGGATCCGCAAAAAGCATACGGACGTCTGAATGGAGCCTTACAGGGGGGTGATCAATGACAGGCGGGTGATCACCCATATACACTCCCTGATCACCCCCCTGTCATTGATCACCCCCCTGTCATTGATCACCCCCCTGTAAGGCTCCATTCAGACGTCCGCATGTGTTTTGTGGATCCGATCCATGTATCCATGGATCCGTAAAAATCATGCGGACGTCTGAATGGAGCCTTACAGGGGGGTGATCAATGACAGGCGGGTGATCACCCATATACACTCCCTGATCACCCCCCTGTCATTGATCACCCCCCTGTCATTGATCACCCCCCTGTAAGGCTCCATTCAGACGTCCGCATGATTTTTACGGATCCATGGATACATGGATCGGATCCACAAAACACATGCGGACGTCTGAATGGAGCCTTACAGGGGGTGATCAATGACAGGCGGGTGATCACCCATATACACTCCCTGATCACCCCCCTGTCATTGATCACCCCCCTGTAAGGCTCCATTCAGACGTCCGCATGTGTTTTGTGGATCCTATCCATGGATCCGTAAAAATCATGCGGATGTCTGAATGGAGCCTTACAGGGGGGGTGATCAGTGACAGGGGGGTGATCACCCTGATCACCCCCTGTCATTGATAACCCCCCTGTAAGGCTCCATTCAGACGTCCGCATGTGTTTTGTGGATCCGATCCATGTATCCATGGATCCGTAAAAAATCATGCGGATGTCTGAATGGAGCCTTACAGGGGGGGTGATCAGTGACAGGGGGGGTGATCACCCTGATCACCCCCTGTCATTGATAACCCCCCTGTAACGCTCCATTCAGACGTCCGCATGTGTTTTGTGGATCCGATCCATGTATCCATGGATCCGTAAAAAATCATGCGGATGTCTGAATGGAGCCTTACAGGGGGGGGTGATCAGTGACAGGGGGGTGATCACCCTGATCACCCCCTGTCATTGATAACCCCCCTGTAAGGCTCCATTCAGACGTCCGCATGTGTTTTGTGGATCCGATCCATGTATCCATGGATCCGTAAAAAATCATGCGGATGTCTGAATGGAACCTTACAGGGGGGGTGATCATTGACAGGGGGGTGATCACCCTGATCACCCCCTGTCATTGATAACCCCCCTGTAAGGCTCCATTCAGACGTCCGCATGTGTTTTGTGGATCCGATCCATGTATCCGTAAAAAATCATGCGGATGTCTGAATGGAGCCTTACAGGGGGGGTGATCAGTGACAGGGGGGTGATCACCCTGATCACCCCCTGTCATTGATAACCCCCCTGTAAGGCTCCATTCAGACGTCCGCATGTGTTTTGTGGATCCGATCCATGTATCCATGGATCCGTAAAAAATCATGCGGATGTCTGAATGGAACCTTACAGGGGGGGGTGATCATTGACAGGGGGGTTATCACCCTGATCACCCCCTGTCATTGATAACCCCCCTGTAAGGCTCCATTCAGACGTCCGCATGTGTTTTGCGGATCTGATCCATGGATCCGTAAAAATTATACGGACGTCTGAATGGAGCCTTACAGGGGGGTGATCAATGACAGGGGGGTGATCAGGGAGTCTATATGGGTGATCACCCCCCTGTCATTGATCACCCCCCCCCTGGTAAGGCTCCATTCAGACATTTTTTTTGGCACAAGTTAGCGGAAATTTTTTGTTTGTTTTAGTTTTAGTTTTTTCTTACAAAGTCTCATATTCTACTAACTTGTGTCAAAAAATAAAATCTCACATGATCTCACCATACCCCTCACGGAATCCAAATGCGTAAACATTTTTAGACATTTATATTCCAGACTTCTTCTCACGCTTTAGGGCCCCTAAAAAGCCAGGGCAGTATAAATACCCCACATGTGACCCCATTTCGGAAAGAAGACACCCCAAGGTATTCCGTGAGGGGCATATTGAGTCCATGAAAGATTTAAATTTTTGTCCTAAGTTAGCGGAAAGTGAGACTTTGTGAGAAAAAAACTAAAAAAATCAATATCCGCTAACTTATGCAAAAAAAAAAAATATTTTAGGAACTCGCCATGCCCCTCATTGAATACCTTTACAAAGTGGGGTCACATGTGGGGTATTTATACTGCCCTGGCTTTTTAGGGGCCCGAAAGTGTGAGAAGAAGTCTGGGATCCAAATGTCTAAAAATGCCCTCCTAAAAGGAATTTGGGCCCCTTTGCGCATCTAGGCTGCAAAAAAGTGTCACACATGTGGTATCGCCGTACTCAGGAGAAGTTGGGCAATGTGTTTTGGGGTGTCATTTTACATATACCCATGCTGGGTGAGAAAAATATCTTGGTCAAATGCCAACTTTGTATAAAAAAATGGGAAAAGTTGTCTTTTGCCAAGATATTTCTCTCACCCAGCATGGGTATATGTAAAATGACCCCCCAAAACACATTCCCCAACTTCTCCTGAGTACAGCGATACCAGATGTGTCACACTTTTTTGCTGCCAAGGTGGGCAAAGGGGCACATATTCCAAAGTGCACCTTTTGGATTTCACGCCACAAGTGACCCCATTTTGGAAAGAAGACACCCCAAGGTATTCAGTGAGGGGCATGGCGAGTTCCTAGAATTTTTTATTTTTTGTCACAAGTTAGCGGAAAATGATGATTTTTCTTTTTTTTTCTTTTTTCCTTACAAAGTCTCATATTCCACTAACTTGCGACAAAAAATAAAAAATTCTAGGAACTCGCCATGCCCCTCACGGAATACCTTGGGGTGTCTTCTTTCCAAAATGGGGTCACTTGTGGCGTAGTTATACTGCCCTGGCAATTTAGGGGCCCAAATGTGTGAGAAGTACCTTGCAATCAAAATGTGTAAAAAATGCCCTGCAAAATCCGAAAGGTGCACTTTGGAATATGTGACCCTTTGCCCACCTTGGCAGCAATAAAGTGTGACACATCTGGTATCGCCGTACTCAGGAGAAGTTGGGCAATGTGTTTTGGGGTGTCATTTTACATATACCCATGCTGGGTGAGAAAAATATCTTGGTCAAATGCCAACTTTGTATAAAAAAATGGGAAAAGTTGTCTTTTGCCAAGATATTTCTCTCATCCAGCATGGGTATATGTAAAATGACACCTCAAAACACATTCCCCAACTTCTCCTGAGTACGGCGATACCAGATGTGTCACACTTTTTTGCTGCCAAGGTGGGCAAAGGGGCACATATTCCAAAGTGCACCTTTTGGATTTCACCGGTCATTTTTTACACATTTTGATTGCAAAGTTCTTCTCACACATTTGGGCCCCTAAATTGCCAGGGCAGTATAACTACCCCACAAGTGACCCCATTTTGGAAAGAAGACACCCCAAGGTATTCTGTGAGGGGCATGGTGAGTTCCTAGAATTTTTCATTTTTTGTCGCAAGTTAGTGGAATATGAGACTTTGTAAGAAAAAAAAATAAAAATAAAATCATCATCATTTTCCGCTAACTTGTGACAAAAAATAAAAAGTTCTATGAACTCACTATGCCCATCAGCGAATACCTTAGGGTGTCTACTTTCCGAAATGGGGTCATTTGTGGGGGTTTTCTACTCTTTGGGCATTGTAGAACCTCAGGAATCATGACAGGTGCTCAGAAAGTCAGAGCTGTTTCAAAAAGCGGAAATTCACATTTTTGTACCATAGTTTGTAAATGCTATAACTTTTACCCAAACCATTTTTTTTTGCCCAAACATTTTTTTTTTATCAAAGACATGTAGAACAATAAATTTGGCGAAAAATTTATATATGGATGTCGTTTTTTTTGCAAAATTTTACAGCTGAAAGTGAAAAATGTCATTTTTTTGCAAAAAAATCGTTACATTTTGATTAATAACAAAAAAAGTAAAAATGCCAGCAGCAATGAAATACCACCAAATGAAAGCTCCATTAGTGAGAAGAAAAGGAGGTAAAATTCATTTGGGTGGTAAGTTGCATGACTGAGCGATAAACGGTGAAAGTAGTGTAGTGCCGAAGTGTAAAAAGTGCTCTGGTCATGAAGGGGGTTTCACCTAGCGGGGCTGAAGTGGTTAATGAGACAAACCGCATAAGCAAAACACCATTGATATTATGAATTCAGCTCTGAAGGAAAACAAGCTACAATACAGCTTTACAACTAATATCAAAATCAGGCCTTGGGATGGAGACTACAATACAAACTGAATGACTCTCACAGGTAGAGAAAGAACCCAATGAGATGTGTCATGTTGGCACTACACTGAACGTATGCCATCTTTCATGCCACCAGTAGTCTTCTGTCACAGTTGTCAGATCCTGAACCTGACTCACTTACCAGCAGTGACCTGTACCAGCGTGTCTGTAAGCCTCCTCAGATCTTCTTTGGACAAGGAACCAAGGCTCACCTAAAAATATAAACTTATCAATAAAGGCGATGTAGTCAGATGAAATCTGTAGCAGCTTCTGTGGTCCGCAAAACACAGGTACCGGCCGTGTGTGCGTTCCACATTTTGTTTGAAAAAGGCAGTTTAGATGAAACGCGTCACATCTGCCTGTATCCTGTCTATGGCAATGAAGTGAAGATTTATTAGCATCAAAAAGTGAGTGCTGATTCTTCTACTTGCATTTTGGGGGAAGGAACGTCCTGCCCTCTTTAGAACAGTCCTATCCTTGTACATAAAACGGACAAGAATAGGACATGTTCTATTTTTTTTTTTTGTGGGTGCCACAGAACAGACATACAGCTGTGGACAGCACACGGTGTACATTGAAGTGAATGGGTCCACATCTGACCCACACAAAATACCTTAGTGTGAATGGGGCCTTAGCCTAGGGACTCCGTCTTTGGCTGCCAGTGACTGCAAAGTGTTGAGGGTACTACCTCAGTTTTACCTGGAAAACGATGCAGCCATTGGCAAAGGCATGTGTAGTAACCACCACAGCGCGTGTCCCAACCCTTGATTAAAAAGGTTGTCTCACTTCAGTAAATGATATTTATCATGTAGAGAAAGTTAATACAAGGCACTTACTAATGTATTGTGATTGTCCATATTGCATCCTTTGCTGGCTGGATTCATTTTTCCATCACGTTATACACTGCTTTTTTCCATGGTTATGACCACCCTGCAATCCATCAGTGGTGGTCGTGCTTGCACACTATAGAAAAAAAGCAGTCTTTGGTGGCCGGGACCATAGGAGCGCAAATAGGCTGGTGCTTTTTCCTATAGTGTGCAAGAACGGCCACCACTGCTGGATTACAGGGTGGTCGTAACCATGGAAACGAAAAGTGTATAATGTGATGGGAAAAATTTGTCTAACCAGCAAAGGAAGCAATATGGACAATCATAATACATTAGTAAGTGCCTTCTATTAATTTTCTCAACATGATAAATGTCAGTTGCTGAAGTGAGACAACCCCTTTAAACGTCAATGTAAAGAGGGCCTGTCACCTCTTCAGACATGTCTGTTTTAGTAATTACTTCCATAACTCTTGGCATAACCATTCTGGAGCACCCTTTCTTATAACTCTGCATTGTGCTATTCTTTTACTATTCCTCCTAGAATAAATTGTCAACTAGGTGTTACCAGTTGGGGGTGTGTCACGTCATAGTTTAACACAGCCCAGTCACTGCGGACTCTGTCGCAATGTGTAGGGACACACTCCTTTGACAAGGGGAATGGTAGCACCCAGTTGTCAATTATTCATACCTTTCTGGGAGGAATAACCGAGGAATGGCACAATGTAGATTTATAAGAAAAAAATGCACAAGAATAGTTATATAATGGGGAAAAAAAGAATGTATTAAAACAGATGTCAGGAGTGGTGACCTAGGTTCTAAAAAAAAAAAAGAAAATTCTGTGGAAAATTCAGGTCAGGTCAGGTGTTTCTACACGTCGCACATACCTGAAGGGAGCGAGATGTCCACAAGCACAGTCACCTCTCTGCTGCACAGCGACGCAGACATGTGACTGTATCTGAAGTCTCACCAAATGTCTACAACATCTTACTAAGGGCTCATGCACACGACCGTATGTATTTTGCGGTACGCAAAAAAACTAAACGGATGACATCTGTGTGACATCCATATTTTTTGCGGATCCACTGTAACAATGCCTGTCCTTGTCCGCATAACACGGACAAAAATAGGAAATGTTCATTTTTTTTTTTGCGGAACAAACTTGCGGACATGCGGATACAAAATGCAAACAGAGTCGTTTCCGCTTTTTTATGCGGCCCCATTGAAATGAATGGTTCCGCAAAAAATAAGTTTGTGTGCATGAGCCCTAATTCTGTGATTTCCTTCCCTTTGCTACCTGGACTGTCTGAGACTCGTTAATTCAAATGAGTCAAGAAGAAAAACGAAGAACCTGGACGTCATACGGATGTCAAGATACCCTGTGCTTTGTGGATGGAAATCAGAATGGCCTCCTGATTTAGGCCTCGTTCACACTTCAGGGTTTGGTCAGTGATCTCCATCAGTGATTTGTGAGCCAAAACCAGAAGTGGAGCCTCCACAGACATGAGGTAGAAGGGAAAGATCTGCTCCTGTTCTGTGTTTAGAGTTGCACCTGGTTTTGGCTCACAAATCACTGATGGAAATCACTGACCAAACACTGAAGTGTGAACGAGGCCTTAGTCGTCACTGGTAGTAATGGAACTGCAGGATATGACACACCTTACCTGTTCCTGACCTTTATCTGCCGCCACGGCTCCAGAATTCACATCACGCACATAAAAAACCTGTAAAAATAAAAAAATCTACGTGGGAACAATTTTGGACAAAGTCTTGCTCTCAAGATGGCTCCCACATCCTGAAGAGCTTATACCTGTGCCATGAACTCTTCAGCACTGCTCAGAAATAAAGCTACTTTGTGTAAACTCCCCACACTACGGCCACTTTTACGCATGTGTTCATTCTATGACACATGCTCTGTGTACTTCCTGGAGAGAACACTGCTCCTTTCAAAGATTTATGGTGCTGTGTGTTACTACCTGACCCCAGGTCTATTGTGCAGTGCTCATATAATGCCGTGAGTACAGTACAGTAGACCCGCGGTCTATATCTTCTAGACCAAACACTGCTCCTCTGACATGAACTCACAACATCATAAAGATTTATTGTGCTGTGCGTTCCTGACTGACCACGGGTCTACTGTACTGCACTCATGTTCAGGCCCCCCCAGAGCGTTTCGCTTGGGGGACACATGGGGGCCATGACACCATAAATGTTTGTATTTTAGTATGGTTTTGCTCTCCTTTATCTCTCCCCCACCCTTTTCCTTGCTTTCCCGCTCTTTTATTTCAGGTTTACATCAAGTGGTTAAGTTCTGTCAGAATCAGCTGGTTTGAGCCGGTCTCACCTGAGCCTTGGATGACAAGCAGGGATCCTCTCTGATTGGTGCAGCTGGTTGCTGGGGGAGATTTCCGGACAGCTGATTGGTGTGGATGCCAGCGGCGGGAAAGTATGGTCCCTAAAAAGAGGGTTTCGGCGGCGCTTCTGGGCCAGCTTTATCAAGACCGGATCGTCGCCCTGCCTCCCTATTCTTATGTTTTATGTCGCTTTGCTTTATAAGAGGGGCTGTATGACTTTAGCTATTGCTGAGTGGATTTTGGTAATTATTGGAGTTTTTAATGGTTATTTATTTAATGAATTTGAAGTTTTAATTATTTATTAATTTATTTACCCTTAATAAAGCATTGCGGCCATTTTTATTCCAACACAAGGTGTCATGTCTTTATTTTATTAATTACTATGGTTCAGTTATTAAGTCTGAAAGGGGTCACTTGCCTCCATGGCATTGTGTCAGTACAGTACAACAGATCTGAGGTCAGGAAGGAACTCACAGCACCATAAATCATTATGATGTTGTGAGTTCATGTCAGAGGAGCAGTGTTTGGTCCAGAAAATACAGACCGCGGGTCTACTATACTGTACTCACGGCATTATATAAGTACTGTACAATAGACCTGGGGTCAGGTAGGAACTCACAGCACTATTAATTATTATGGTAAAACAGTGTTCAGTCTGGAAAATACAGCTGACACATGGAGTATGTTTCCTCGACTGAACACTGGCCCATTAGTAGTCTCTAAACATTACACAACCTGTGTCAAGAAAATGTGGAGGTACTGTGGTACTTTCAGGTACTAGCTTTTATAACCCACAATATAAACGGGCAGTGTTCAAGCCGTTAGGATGTGAGCAGTGATGGAGATGGTGGTAGGAATGGCCTCATGGATGGTGACATATTCATGAAGACACAGGAGTACAGCTCTGCAGGCTCCAAGCTGTTAATACAAGCACTGACACCCGGACCATTTCTATATTCCAGTTATATACCCGAAAATACTCATTTCATTCTACATATTGACACATATCTTTGGCCCCATCAGGAGGAATATAGAGAAGAAATTTAGGTTATTTATATCCTTGTCCAACTACAACCCAACCCCTTCTGTACATCGAGGATGACGTACATGAGTGAATAGCCTACTGTATACATACTGGTGGAGGTTTCTCCCTGGAGTTGCACTTCTTTAGATGTTTTTGGAGCTGATCTTCATAAACTGTGCTACAAGAGAAGTAAAGGGAATACTGTATCAAATAAGGCAATGAGATGCCCTCCTGCGCTGCTGTAATCATGTCATGACACTCACTGCTTGGGGTCCAGAGGACAAGGCATCCGGATTCTGCTGCTGTGCTCCTGGAATAAAAGCACAGACAATAAATCAGGTTTAGGCGACAGCGTTTTAAAGGGGTCTTCTGGGACTGCTACACAGACGCTCCTACTACTCCGTTTGTTTTCATCCTGTATGTAGCACTTTGTGCTGCTGTATCCAACCAAACCCATGATGCACTTCTCCACCACGCAGAATGGGAGATAGGAGCAATACATTTAAAAGAAATACATCACAAAACTTCACAAATGTTTATTTTAAAGGATGTGTCAAGAAATGTTGTGTGATCATACTGCCATCTACCACCAGACTGGCTGCAGTCCAGCCGGTGCCCATGTTGCCATCCACTACAAGACTGGCTGCAGTCCAGCCGGTGCCCATGTTGCCATCCACTACAAGACTGGCTGCAGTCCAGCCGGTGCCCATGTTGCCCTCTACCACAAGACTGGCTGCAGTCCAGCCGGTGCCCATGTTGCCATCCACTACAAGACTGGCTGCAGTCCAGCCGGTGCCCATGTTGCCATCCACTACAAGACTGGCTGCAGTCCAGCCGGTGACCATGTTGCCATCCACTACAAGACTGGCTGCAGTCCAGCCGGTGACCATGTTACCATCCACTACAAGACTGGCTGCAGTCCAGCCGGTGACCATGTTACCATCCACTACAAGACTGGCTGCAGTTCAGCTGGTGACCATGTTACCATCCACTACAAGACTGGCTGCAGTTCAGCTGGTGACCATGTTGCCATCCACTACAAGACTGGCTGCCGTCCAGCCGGTGACCATGTTGCCCTCTACCACAAGACTGGCTGCAGTCCAGCCGGTGACCATGTTACCATCCACTACAAGACTGGCTGCAGTTCAGCTGGTGACCATGTTACCATCCACTACAAGACTGGCTGCAGTTCAGCTGGTGACCATGTTGCCATCCACTACAAGACTGGCTGCCGTCCAGCCGGTGACCATGTTGCCCTCTACCACAAGACTGGCTGCAGTCCAGCCGGTGCCCATGTTGCCCTCTACCACAAGACTGGCTGCAGTCCAGCCGGTGCCCATGTTGCCATCCACTACAAGACTGGCTGCAGTCCAGCCGGTGCCCATGTTGCCATCCACTACAAGACTGGCTGCAGTCCAGCCGGTGCCCATGTTGCCATCCACTACAAGACTGGCTGCAGTCCAGCCGGTGACCATGTTGCCATCCACTACAAGACTGGCTGCAGTCCAGCCGGTGACCATGTTACCATCCACTACAAGACTGGCTGCAGTTCAGCTGGTGACCATGTTGCCATCCACTACAAGACTGGCTGCCGTCCAGCCGGTGACCATGTTGCCCTCTACCACAAGACTGGCTGCAGTCCAGCCGGTGCCCATGTTGCCACCTAATACAAGACTGGCTTCAGTCCAGCCGGGGACTATGTTGCCACTTACCACAAGACTGGTTGCAGTCCAGCCGGTGCCCATGTTGCCATCCACCACAAGACTGGCTGCAGTCCAGCCGGTGCCCATGTTGCCATCCACCACAAGACTGGCTGCAGTGCAGCCTGTGCCCATGTTGCTTTGCCACCAATTAGTCACTACCCAACGCCCCCCATCTGAAAGCATACCATATCATACATTACCTCCCCATTTTCGGCATGCTCCCCGCAAAACTTCTTCCCCTCTCCTACGATCATCTTACAATATCGTTTCTTCCTCTGAACGAAATGGCTGCACCTTCCCAGCACGGGACCTGCGCACGGTTCCCTCTGCTCCATGCTGTCCTATGTGAGATGTATTCACTGCTCCTCTACAACCTTTTCCACGTCCCCTTTGCTTTACTATTTTTGACCTTAACAAACATGGCCGATGAGGAGGCAACACGTCACGTTCCCACAAGTGACAGGCGTCGCTGAGGTGATGCGTCATGACGTCACCTCGTACAGGACGCTACAGGCGGTTGATTTGGAAATTGTACCGCGACAACAAGACGCACATAGAGAGTGCGGGGTCTGTCCGGTCACCGAGGAAGACAGGACCCCGGCGGTGAACACTAGGTGGCCGCACGGTTAGTTGGAGGAGACTGGTGCGGCTGCCCCCAGGACTGGCCCGTATCCCAGTAACGAGTCCCCGGCACAGGGCACGTCTGCAGGATGGCTCAGGTCCATGAGCTGCTGAGCCGGGAGGTGAAGGTCCTGCTGCGGAACCCGGACTGCACGGATAGGTGAGGCGCCTCATACTACTACCCCCATCATTCTCTGCTGCACCTGTATGTCACTCATACTACTACCCCCATTATTCCATACTGGTCCTGTATATGTCTCATACTACTACCCTCATTATTTCATACTGGTCCTGCATGTCACTTATTCTACTACTACCCTCATTATTCCATACTGGCCCTGTATATGTCACTCATACTACTACTACCACCACCATCATTATTCCATACTGGCCCTGTATATGTCACTCATACTACTACCACCACCATCATTATTCCATACGGGCCCTGTATATGTCACTCATACTACTACTACCCTCATTATTCCATACGGGCCCTGTATATGTCACTCATACTACTACTACTACCCTCATTATTCCATACTGGCCCTGTATATGTCACTCATACTACTACTACTACCCTCATTATTCCATACTGGCCCTGTATATGTCACTCATACTACTACTACTACCCTCATTATTCCATACTGGCCCTGTATATGTCACTCATACTACTACTACCCTCATTATTCCATACTGGCCCTGTATATGTCACTCATACTACTACCCTCATTATTCCATACTGGCCCTGTATATGTCACTCATACTACTACTACTACCCTCATTATTCCATACTGGCCCTGTATATGTCACTCATACTACTACTACCCTCATTATTCCATACTGGCCCTGTATATGTCACTCATACTACTACTACTACCCTCATTATTCCATACTGGCCCTGTATATGTCACTCATACTACTACTACTACCCTCATTATTCCATACTGGCCCTGTATATGTCACTCATACTACTACTACTACCCTCATTATTCCATACTGGCCCTGTATATGTCACTCATACTACTACTACTACCCTCATTATTCCATACTGGCCCTGTATATGTCACTCATACTACTACTACTACCACCCTCATTATTCCATACTGGCCCTGTATATGTCACTCATACTACTACTACTACCACCCTCAT
Organism: Bufo gargarizans; assembly: GCF_014858855.1. NCBI lineage: Eukaryota > Metazoa > Chordata > Amphibia > Anura > Bufonidae > Bufo > Bufo gargarizans. The sequence continues at coordinate 145,208,540 of NC_058086.1, forward strand.
TATTCCATACTGGCCCTGTATATGTCACTCATACTACTACTACTACCACCCTCATTATTCCATACTGGCCCTGTATATGTCACTCATACTACTACCACCCTCATTATTCCATACTGGCCCTGTATATGTCACTCATACTACTACCACCCTCATTATTCCATACTGGCCCTGTATATGTCACTCATACTACTACCACCCTCATTATTCCATACTGGCCCTGTATATGTCACTCATACTACTACCACCCTCATTATTCCATACTGGCCCTGTATATGTCACTCATACTACTACTACTACTACCCTCATTATTCCATACTGGCCCTGTATATGTCACTCATACTACTACTACTACTACCCTCATTATTCCATACTGGCCCTGTATATGTCACTCATACTACTACTACTACTACCCTCATTATTCCATACTGGCCCTGTATATGTCACTCATACTACTACTACTACTACCCTCATTATTCCATACTGGCCCTGTATATGTCACTCATACTACTACTACTACTACCCTCATTATTCCATACTGGCCCTGTATATGTCACTCATACTACTACTACTACTACCCTCATTATTCCATACTGGCCCTGTATATGTCACTCATACTACTACTACCCTCATTATTCCATACTGGCCCTGTATATGTCACTACTACTACTACTACCCTCATTATTCCATACTGGCCCTGTATATGTCACTCATACTACTACTACCCTCATTATTCCATACTGGTCCTGTATATGTCACTCATACTACTACTACTACTACTACCCTCATTATTCCATACTGGTTTTGTATATGTCACTCATACTACTACTACTACTACCCTCATTATTCCATACTGGTCCTGTATATGTCACTCATACTACTACTACCCTCATTATTCCATACTGGTCCTGTATATGTCACTCATACTACTACTGCTACTACCCTCATTATTCCATACTGGTCCTGTATATGTCACTCATACTACTACTACTACTACCCTCATTATTCCATGTCACTCATACTACTACTACTACTACCCTCATTATTCCATACTGGCCCTGTATATGTCACTCATACTACTACTACCCTCATTATTCCATACTGGCCCTGTATATGTCACTACTACTACTACTACCCTCATTATTCCATACTGGCCCTGTATATGTCACTCATACTACTACTACCCTCATTATTCCATACTGGCCCTGTATATGTCACTCATACTACTACTACCCTCATTATTCCATACTGGCCCTGTATATGTCACTCATACTACTACTACCCTCATTATTCCATACTGGTCCTGTATATGTCACTCATACTACTACTACTACCCTCATTATTCCATACTGGTCCTGTATATGTCACTCATACTACTACTACTACCCTCATTATTCCATACTGGCCCTGTATATGTCACTCATACTACTACTACCCTCATTATTCCATACTGGTCCTGTATATGTCACTCATACTACTACTACTACCCTCATTATTCCATACTGGTCCTGTATATGTCACTCATACTACTACTACTACCCTCATTATTCCATACTGGTCCTGTATATGTCACTCATACTACTACTACTACCCTCATTATTCCATACTGGTCCTGTATATGTCACTCATACTACTACTACTACCCTCATTATTCCATACTGGTCCTGTATATGTCACTCATACTACTACTACTACCCTCATTATTCCATACTGGTCCTGTATATGTCACTCATACTACTACTACTACCCTCATTATTCCATACTGGTCCTGTATATGTCACTCATACTACTACTACTACCCTCATTATTCCATACTGGTCCTGTATATGTCACTCATACTACTACTACCCTCATTATTCCATACTGGCCCTGTATATGTCACTCATACTACTACTACCTCTACCCTCATTATTCCATACTGGTCCTGTATATGTCACTCATACTACTACTACTACCCTCATTATTCCATACTGGTTTTGTATATGTCACTCATACTACTACTACCCTCATTATTCCATACTGGCCCTGTATATGTCACTCATACTACTACTACCTCTACCCTCATTATTCCATACTGGTTTTGTATATGTCACTCATACTACTACTACTACTACCCTCATTATTCCATACTGGTCCTGTATATGTCACTCATACTACTACTACCCTCATTATTCCATACTGGTCCTGTATATGTCACTCATACTACTACTGCTACTACTACTACCCTCATTATTCCATACTGGTCCTGTATATGTCACTCATACTACTACTACTACCCTCATTATTCCATACTGGCCCTGTATATGTCACTCATACTACTACTACCCTCATTATTCCATACTGGCCCTGTATATGTCACTCATACTACTACTACCTCTACCCTCATTATTCCATACTGGTTTTGTATATGTCACTCATACTACTACTACTACTACCCTCATTATTCCATACTGGTCCTGTATATGTCACTCATACTACTACTACCCTCATTATTCCATACTGGTCCTGTATATGTCACTCATACTACTACTGCTACTACTACTACCCTCATTATTCCATACTGGTCCTGTATATGTCACTCATACTACTACTACTACTACCCTCATTATTCCATGTCACTCATACTACTACTACTACTACCCTCATTATTCCATACTGGTCCTGTATATGTCACTCATACTACTACTACTACCCTCATTATTCCATACTGGTCCTGTATATGTCACTCATACTACTACTACTACCCTCATTATTCCATACTGGTCCTGTATATGTCACTCATACTACTACTGCTACTACTACTACCCTCATTATTCCATACTGGTCCTGTATATGTCACTCATACTGCTACTACTACTACCCTCATTATTCCATACTGGTCCTGTATATGTCACTCATACTACTACTGCTACTACTACTACCCTCATTATTCCATACTGGTCCTGTATATGTCACTCATACTACTACTACTACCCTCATTATTCCATACTGGCCCTGTATATGTCACTCATACTACTACTACCCTCATTATTCCATACTGGCCCTGTATATGTCACTCATACTACTACTACCTCTACCCTCATTATTCCATACTGGTCCTGTATATGTCACTCATACTACTACTACTACCCTCATTATTCCATACTGGTTTTGTATATGTCACTCATACTACTACTACTACTACTACCCTCATTATTCCATACTGGTCCTGTATATGTCACTCATACTACTACTACCCTCATTATTCCATACTGGTCCTGTATATGTCACTCATACTACTACTGCTACTACTACTACCCTCATTATTCCATACTGGTCCTGTATATGTCACTCATACTACTACTACTACTACTACCCTCATTATTCCATGTCACTCATACTACTACTACTACTACCCTCATTATTCCATACTGGTCCTGTATATGTCACTCATACTACTACTACTACTACCCTCATTATTCCATACTGGTCCTGTATATGTCACTCATACTACTACTACTACCCTCATTATTCCATACTGGTCCTGTATATGTCACTCATACTACTACTACCCTCATTATTCCATACTGGTCCTGTATATGTCACTCATACTACTACTACTACCCTCATTATTCCATACTGGTCCTGTATATGTCACTCATACTACTACTACTACCCTCATTATTCCATACTGGTCCTGTATATGTCACTCATACTACTACTACTACCCTCATTATTCCATACTGGTCCTGTATATGTCACTCATACTACTACTACCCTCATTATTCCATACTGGTCCTGTATATGTCACTCATACTACTACTACTACCCTCATTATTCCATACTGGTCCTGTATATGTCACTCATACTACTACTACCCTCATTATTCCATACTGGTCCTGTATATGTCATTTATACTACTACTACCCTCATTATTCCATGCTGGTCCTGTATATGTCACTCATACTACTACCCTCATTATTTCATGCTGGTCCTGTATTTGTCATTCATACTGGTCCTGTATTTGTCATTCATACTACTACTACCCTCATTATTTCATGCTGGTCCTGTATATGTCATTTATACTACCACCACCACCATAATTATTCCATACTGGCCCTGTATATGTAATTCATACTACTACCACCACCATCAATATTCCATACTGCGCATTATATGCACACACTGCGCATTATACGCGTGCGCGCTGCGCATTATACGCGTGCGCGCTGCGCATTATACGCGTGCGCGCTGCGCATTATACGCGTGCGCGCTGCGCATTATACGCGCGCGCTGCGCATTATACGCGCGCGCTGCGCATTATGTACAGGCGCGCGCACGCATGCGCATTATGTACAGGCGCGCACGCATCGCATTATGTACGCGCACGCATCACAATCATGCGTCACGTGGTCTAGGTGCAGCACAGTCTCATTTAGGTGAATGGGCTGCGATGCCACTGTATACAATGTTCGTTGCTGTTCTTGCTATGCTGTGAGGAGGTCACAGTGCTCTCATGGGAGCCGCCATGGTTTCTTCAAGCAGCTGATTGGTAGGGGGTCTGGGAATGGACCCCCCCCCCCCCCCCCAATCGATCAGATATTGATCACCTGTCTTGAGAATAAGCCATCAATATCCAAATCCCAGACAACCTTTTTCAGACTTTACCAGGAGAAATAACATGAATGAGGTAGATCCCCAGCACAGGTATTACATAGTATATAAGGCCAAAAAAAGACATTTGTCCATCCAGTTCGGCCTGTTATCCTGCAAGTTGATCCAGAGGAAGGCAAAAACTGTGGTAGAAGCCAATTTTCCCCACTTTAGGGGAAAAAATATATTTCCCAATTCCAGTCAGGCAATCAGAATAACTCCCTGGATCAACGACCCCTCTCTAGTAGCTATAGCCTGTAATATTATTACACTCCAGAAATACATCCAGGCCCCTCTTGAATTCCTTTATTGTACTCACCATCACCACCTCCTCAGGCAGAGAGTTCCATAGTCTCACTGCTCTTACCGTAAAGAATCCTCTTCTATGTTTGTGTACAAAACTTCTTTCCTCCAGATGCAGAGGATGTCCCCTCGTCACAGTCACAGTCCTGGGGATAAATAGATGATGGCAGAGATCTCTGTACTGACCCCTGATATATTTATACATAGTAATTAGATCTCCCCTCAGTCGTATTTTTTTTCTAAAGTTAATAACCCTAATGTTGATAATCTTTCAGGGTACTGTTAGTCCTCCCATTTCAGTTATTACTTTAGTTGCCCCATTCCAGTTACTACTTTAGTTGCCCTCCTCTGGACCCTCTCCAGCTCTGCTATGTCTGCCTTGTTCACAGGAGCCTAGAACTGTACACAGTACTTTGTGTGGTCTGACTAGTGATGTGTAAAGTGGTAGGATTATGTTCTCATCACGAGCATCTATGCCCCTTTTTGATGCAATCCATTATCTTATTGGCTTTGGCAGCAGCTGCTTGACACTGGTTTCTACAGCTTAGCTTGCTGTTCACTAAAGTTCCTAGGTCCTTTTCCATGTCAGTGTTGCCCAGTGTTTTACCATTTAGTGTTTTACCAATCCTGTGGAACATTCCATGTCAGTATAGAGTCTTCAAATATCAGAAATAAAGGACTGACTATGACATTACTTAATTATCTTAGGATACAGGGGTTTATGCCATTCGGTCCTGGCGATTTGTCTATTTTAATCTTTTGAAGACACCGCTGTACTTCTTCCTGGGTCAGACAGGGCACTTTTAATGGGGAATTTACTTTTACATTCACAGTTTATTTAAATGGGTATTCCCATCTTAGACAATGGGGGCATATTGCTAGGATATGCCCCCGTTGTCTGGGACCCGCACCTAAAAGGAGAACGGAGCGGAGAAACTTGAGAAGGGCGCCCTTCATTCCTTTCTATGGAGCCGCTGAGCGCTGGCTCGGCTATTTCCGTCGCCCCCCATAGAGATGAATGGGAGTGGTGGCTGCGCATGCGCGGTGCGCTCCCATTCACTTCAGTGGTAGAGGTGGGGAGCTGCGCCTGGTGGTGGATGGACCCCGGGAAACCCAGAGTCTTCCAGCCACAATTCTCCCTGGCTCCGTTCTCCTTGTACGTGTGGGTCCCAGATGGGGGCATATCCTAGCAATATGCCCCCATTGTCTAAGATGGGATAACCCCTTTAATAGCTTTGCTTTCTCCTCATCGCTCTCTGCAACTCCCTCCTCATTACTCTGTAAAGGGCCGACACCTTCAGATTTATACTTTTTACCATTTTTATATAATTGTAGAACATTTTAGGGCTAGCTTTGTTCTCTTTGGCAATTCATCTCTCGGTCTCTAGTTTGGCTGCTTTTATTTGTTTTTTACATATTCTATTTTTTTTCCTATTAGTTTTTCAGTGCTTCCGTGCAACCCTCCTGTTTTAGTGATTTATATGCTTTCTTCCACATTTATTTATCTTTTATTCCCATACGGTATGTACCTCTCACAATTAGATTTTAGGATGCTTTCCAAAATATCCCATTTTGTTGCTGTATTTTTATTTTTGAGGACTTTGTCCCAATTAGTTAGGCCTATGGACTCTTAGTTGGCTAAATTTAGCTTTTTTGAAGTTTGGTATTTTTATTATTTTTTTCCTCCCTGAAGAAACACTTTTTTGAATGATAATTGTAGGATGTTTCTTTGGATATTAAATATGGAATGTGTGCACCCCATTGCTGGGATCAGTAAAAATATCGTAGAGCTGCAGACCATGTCACTATATCATTGGTTTTCGACCAGACCCGCCAGATTTCTTCTGATTCCTGCTTCTTTCACTTTCTGTATCCTAACCTGTAGTGTGTGTGTTACAGGAAGCAGATTATCCGGATATGCATCGAGCAAGGCACATCATCAACGCCCGTCCATAAGAAGGTGTGTATGGAGATGGAGCGTAAATGGGTTGTGTCACTTCAGCAAATAGCATTTATCATGTGGAGAAAGTTAATACAAGACAGTAATGTATTGTTATTATCCATATTGCTTATTTTGCTGGCTGGATTCATCACATTATACACTGCTTGTTGCCTAGGATACGACCACCCTGCAATCCATCAGCTGTGGCCATACTTGCACACTATAGAAAAAAAGCACTAGCCTATGTGAGCTCTCATGGTCCCGGCCACCAGGGAGGCTGGGACTTTTTCCTATAGTGTGCAAGCACGACCACCGCTGATGAATTACAGGGTGGTCATAACCATGAAAACAAGCAGTGCATAATGTGATGGAAAAATGAATCCAGGAACAAAATTATAGGGATAATAATACATTAGTAAGTGTTTTGTATTATCTACGTGATAAATGCCGCTTGCTGAAGTGAGACAACACTTTAAGGAGGATTCTGCTCAGACATTCGCTCTGTATTAGTGCAGTCATGTGGTGGCACCTAGAATACTGTGGTAACCGGATAAAGTTATTGGTTACTTTGCAAATAATTAAAGGGAATCTGCAAGTGGATGTATGCTGCCCCATCCACACTCAGCATAGAATACTGACAGGCTCTCCAAATTAAAGGGTGCATTTACAGTACTGTATGTATTTTGCAGTCCTCATCCATATTTTTTAATTTTTTTGCGGACTCGTTCTAACTGCCTATTCTTGCTTTTGAAATGAATGAGAATGGGACAAGTATCTTTTTTGGGGGGGAGGAGGGGGGGGGGGGAGCTTTCGGTACAGAGTGCAGACAGCACACTGCATCTGTATATCTTGAGGGACCATTGAAATGAATCGGTCCACATCTGATCCGCAAATAAATCCCAATTGGATATGGAACAAAAAATGTGTTTGTGTGAATTGGGCCCTACAAAGAAATATGGCCCAGATTTACTAATGTCTGTGCCAAAAATCCAAAATGTGGCACAATTTGGGGCATCTAGGATTTACATCCTTTTTTTTTTTTTTTTTTTTTTTTTTTCAATATGCTTTACAAGAGGGGGCTTCATGGGGAATGGGGTCTGATATTCTCCATTTTGCCCCTAAATCGAAATACAGTCATAAAAATCTGTCCCTAAAAAGTCAACCAATAGTTGGTACAACGTCGGAGAAAAGTGTCCCTGCACCAGATGTATCATCCAGCCTGAGCCCCTGTGATAAATCTGGTGCATCTTTAGAGATTCCACTGTTTTAACTATTAAAAGGTTTTTCCAGGAGTTTGATATTGATGGCCCATCCTCGGCATAGGTCATCAGTATCTGATGACCTATTTGAAGATGCTGCGGTGCTCCGGTGAGGGACACATCCTCTATCTTGGCCAGTGACATCCCGTTCATCGGTCACATGGCCTGTTTGCAGCTCAAGTGAATGGGCCTGGGCTGCAGTACCAAAGACAGCCTTTATGCGATGTGCGGCACTGTGCTTGGTAAGCTGTGAGGAGGCCATAGCGCTCACCAGTGTGCCACGCACGGCCTCTTGAAATAGCTGATCAGTGGGGGTGATGGATGTCGGGCCCCCACGATCACCCCTTTAAGATCAGCAAGTCTGCCCCAGTGTTTTAAAGAGCCTGGCATGAGCAGAAGTGTCTACTGGGTGACTTTGGTCTAGCTTCACTATGCTCACCTTGATTGACAGGCCTCTCTTTTTTTCATGTAGGGAGATGCCTGGCAGAGAGGAGCCACCAAGTAGACCTGCCTACCCATGCCTGCCTCCTTCTAAAACTGTCAGAGTAAAACGTATAGCTTTGATATAAGGAAGCCTGTGATTAAGGCCTCCTGCCCACGAATGTGTGTGCCCCGTAGCCGTGCTGTGGCCCGCAAAATGCGGGCTGCAATGCACGAACACCGACCGTGGGGCAGCCACGGTGGATCGCGGACCCATTCACTTTAATGGGTCCGCAATCCGGCCGTTCCGCAAAAAGATAGGACATGTTCTATCTTTTTGCGAAACGGAAGTACGGGACGAAACCCCACGGAAGCACTCCTTAGGGTTCCGTTACATGCTTCTGTTCCGCATCTCCGGATTTGCAGACCAATTTAAGTGAATGCAAATGCAGTCCGCAATATGGCAACGGGACACCTACGATTGTGTGCAGGAGGCCTAAGGCAGCACAAAACTGATGACAGGATCTCTTTAACCCCTTAACCCATAACGCGCTATATATATAATATCGTGGAAAAGTTCATTTATTACAGTAATGCAGCTTAAAATTAGAATTTTGTGAAAAGGTTCAATATTCTAGGCTCAAAGTGTCACACTCTAGTCAGCTAATGAATCCATACCCCCTGATCAAAGGGTACCTGAGATTGTGACTTTGGGCTTTTCATAAGCTATAAGCCCTATTCATCCAAATTATAACAAAGGCTTGAAATATCTTGATTTGCATGTAATGAGTCTATCTCATATATTAGTTTCACCTTTTAGGTTGCATTACGGAAATAAATTAACTTTGCACGATATTCAAATTTTTTCGAGTTTCACCTGTATACGGCGTTATGCTTCTGTGCATGTATGGAGCGGGCCTCTGCAGCAGGCCCGCTCCATACACAGCGGGTGCAGGCTGTATCATATAGCTGGAACCCGCCGGCACTGCAGAAGGCGGCGGTCGTGCTGCCACTGTCATTTAAACCCTTTTACTCACAGGTGCCACGATCAGTGTTGATTGTGGCACCTGTGAGTAAAGGCAGAGGGATGCGGCTTCATCTTCCTTCCGATAGGAGCCCTAGCAGTGAACTCGCGGGGCTCCGATTGGATGCCATGGCAGCCTAGACGCTGCTGAAGTGACCCAGGCCTGCCATGGCATTCTCCATGCTGAGCTGTGCACGAGGCATAGCTCAGAATGGACAGTGTGAAAATCCTATTCACCCTAATAGATCTCTATTAGGGTGGATAGGAGAGGTTATCAAAAGATCCCATGTACTAGGCCCATAAGTGGGCTAAGGCTACTTTCACATTAGCGTTCGGGGCTCTGCTTGTGAGTTCCGTTTAAAGGCTCTCACAAGCGGCCCCGAACGCATCCGTCCAGCCCTAATGCATTCTGAGTGGATGCGGATCCGCTCAGAATGCATCAGTCTGGCAGCGTTTGGCGTACGCTCCGCTCAGCAGGCGGACACCTGAACGCTGCTTGCAGCGTTCGGGTGTCCGCCTGGCCGTGCGGAGGCAAACGGATCCGTCCAGACTTACAATGTAAGTCAATGGGGACGGATCCGTTTGAATTTGACACAATATGGCTCAATTTTCAAACGGATCCGTCCCCATTGACTTTCAATGTAAAGTCTGGACGGATCCGTCTGAAGCTACTTTCACACTTAGAATTTTTTCTACAATATAATGCAGACGGATCCGTTCTGAACGGATCCCATCGTCTGCATTATATGAGCGGATCCATCTGGGCAGACTCCAGACGGATCCGCTCTGAACGCAAGTGTGAAAGTAGCCTAATAGTTATATAAAAAATAAATTAAATAAAAAAGTGAAAAAAGTCTAAAACAAAACCCACCAATATATTAAGTTTAAATCACCCCCCCTTTCCCAATTTTACCTATAAAAATATAAACAATAAAAAAATAAACATTGTGTCTTAAAATGTCTTAAAAATGTCTGAACTATTAATAAATGGGAGAAAAAAATAAAAACACGCAATTTGCCATTTTTGTCATCTTGCCCCCCACCCCCCCAATTTTTTTTTTATATAAAAGTCTTACATACTACAAAAATGGCACCAATAAAAACAAGCCCTCTATATAGCTCTGTAGACCGAAATCTAAAAGTTATGGTTGTCGGAATATAGCGATGCAAAGAAAATGTAGATTTTTTGCAAAGACTTTGATATCTATTTTTTTAAAGTGGTGTAAAAAACAAACAAAAAAAAAAAACACACTACTCAAGCTTTGTATCGCTGCATTCAGTCACGCTGTGATGTCAAATCCCCAAAAACCATGGCAGAATTCTGCTTGTATTTTTTACTTAATTTTTTTTGATTTTGCCACACACACAATTATTTTTTTGTTTTCTAAAACAAGACATGGTAAATTAAACGGTGGCATTAAAAAAATGCATCTTGCCCCACAAAAAATAAGACTTCATAAAGCTATGGGAACGGAAAAATAAAGTTGTGGCTATTGGAACGTTTTTTTTTCTGTCAACCTCAAAAATGCTAGGTAAGAAAACAGTCAATGGTTCAGGATCAATCTCTCATTATAATATAGGTCTCTCCTTTTTTCATTTTTACATAGTTAGTTTCTCTCTAAAACTCGCTGATCAGTCTACATCAGGCATGCTCAACCTGCGGCCCTCCTGCTGTTATAAAACTACAACTCCCACAATGCCCTGCTGTAGGCTGTTCGGGCATGCTTGGAGTTGTAGTTCTGCAACAGCTGGAGGGCCGCAGGTTGAGCATGCCTGGAGTTTAGGACAAGGCACTGCCCCTATGCCTGATATTCAGCATTGCTGTAGAAACAAGTAAATGACTGCTAGAGGTAGATGGGATAACGGACTACCAGAAGTTACACTGGCGGAATATGCTATCTCAGATGTAAATGGGCAGGACTGGTAGAAGATGGTACTTGTAGTCCCATACAACAGTGTTATAGTGTTACCGTAGAGAAACAATTGCAGCAGATCAGGTATAAATTCAGAGCATAATAATCAATCTCTTATGAATGAAAATAATTAAATATTACTTTATTATAAATATATTCCCAAATACTTTTCATTAGTTATAAACTTTATAATGGCTCCTTTTGTCTAGGGAGAAATTATTAGGAGGAATAAAATGGCCACCATCCTATTACTACACACAAAACCTATCCTAATCACACAAGAGGACAAGTTACTTCAGAGCACTGAGCTAAAGAGCTGCCTCATCCTCCTCTCTGCTCTGCTTGTCGGGGATTATGATCCTGCATACAGTTAATAAAAATCTTCAGCTGAATCTCTGTAGGAATGGAGTTCATGAGGAGACATGAAGTACAGAGGACGTACAGGACTGACTGTGGTAATGGAGACAGCATACATGTGCTGCTACTAATTATCCTTCTCCCCCCCTCTCTGTACTTCATGTCTCCTTATTAACTTCATTCCTACAGAGATTCAGCTGAAGATGTTACCAGCTGTATTCAGGATCATAATCACTGACGAGCAGAGAGGAGGATAAGGTGGCTCTTTAGCTCAGTGTTGTGAAGTAACGTGTGCTACTGTGTAATTAGGACAGGTTTTGTGTCTACTAATAAAACAGCAGCCATTTTATTTCTCCTAGTGATTGCTCCCCAGACAAAACCACCCATTATAACTAATAAAGGGTATTTGGGAATATATTTATAATAAAGTAATATTTAGGTATTTTCATTTCTTAATTGCTGAAGAACCCCGGCAATTAACTCATGCAGGTTTTTCTGTATTTCTATACGGTTGCCATGTTAAGACATTATTATTTATTTATTTTTGGGATGCCTTCCCTGCAGGACCTGGTGGTTCGGATGACTGATGATACGGATCTTTTCTTTCTTTACAACCTTGTGATATCAGAAGATGATTTCCAGAGTCTGAAGCTACAACAGGGCCTCCTAGTCGATTTTTCAGCTTTCCCTCAAAAATTTATAGATTTGCTTTATCAGTGCATCAATGAAGAAAACAGAGAGGTGCCGCGGTAAGAAGCCATCATGACTTTTAACCCCTTTTCCTTTTAATTTCCATTTTGTAGATTTTACCATCCATAAATTGACCATTGGAGTTTTTAAACACGTAGCACGTCAATTTCTGATTTGTTGTGGATTTTCTCAGTTAAGTTTTTATATGAAAGAAGAAATCCACAATCTAATCCTAGTGTTGTGGGTCCACAGCAAAATCAGACTGTGGGGATATTGTCTTAAAAAACAAAACAAAAACAAAACATTGCTATTCACATCTTTAAAAGGGTAGTTGGGCCTCGGAGCTGACAACCTCAATTGTATGGACCTGTGCCTCTGACTCTCCTGCCCATGGCCCTGACTGAGTCTGTTCCCTGCAGGACCAGGAATTGGTTGGGTCCCATGAATGCTGCAGCCAGTCAAAGGTCTCAGTGGTCAAATCAGTTGGACACCTTCTTAGGCATTTGGTGCTCATAAATAACTGATTCCTAGCACCCACTGTAGAGGAATTGGTGTTTATACATAATTGACACATATTTTTTTTTGCCCCTCAAAAGGAAAATCTGCAGCAAAAGCCACGTGATTTGGTGCAGATTTGCGGATTGGGGCAAGCACTTGTATTTACACCATGTCACCGCTCCATAGGAGACTAGGCGTAGTATGCTACTTCCTGGTCTTCAGTCGCATGGAGCACTGCCTCCTCGTCAAGCAGCTGAATGGCGGTGTGTCGGTCCCCCACTGATCAGATATTGATGAACTATCCTGAGGATAGGTCATCAATATAAATCGCTGCACCGTCCCTTTTATCGCTACTTGGGAACAGACCTTAACATGTTTCTTGACTACTCAGTAGAATAACCCGGCATCTAATATGACTTGTCCTGGTCTTTATCCGCAGATTCCTCTTACAGTTGTGCTCGGGCACAGTCCTGGGGAGCTCCCCTGTCCAGTTAGATGTGGTTGAGACTAATCCATTTAAGCATCTGACACATCTTTCTCTGCGACTTTTACCAGCAAATGACATCGAATTAAAGACTTACCTGGCAACGTGTTTAAAGTGTGTTAAGGTACCTATCACATGGGTAATATGCATGGTGTTCCTGCCCTCTGATTAGGTAACAATGAACTGGTCTTTCCTTGCGCAGGAAGAAAAACTGATGTTGCAACACAAACTGAAAAAAACAGAAGACGACCTGACCCGACAGCTCATCTGCACACAGCAGGTAAAATAAATGTGAACGTATTTTCTTTCCGTGTATGTTCCTTTTTTTTTTTTTTTTGCGGACCATATGCGGAACTATTCATTTCAATGGGTCCGTAAAAAAAAAAAAGTTACTCTGTGTGCATTCCGTTTCCGTACGTCAGTTCCGCAAAAGAATAGAACATGTCCTATTATTGTCTGCATGGACAAGGATAGAACTGGTCTATTAGGGTCCAGCTGTTCTGTTTCTCAAAATACAGAATGCTCATAGACGTCATCCGTAATTTTTGCGGACCACAAAATACATACTGTTTGTGATTTTTCTTTAAAAAAATCCACCAATTTGATAACTTGGCTTAATAAGGCAAGCAGAAAAAATGTAATGTCTAAGGCTACTTTCACACTTGCGGCAGGTCGGATCCGACAGGCTGTACACCCTGTCGGATCCGTCCTGTGGCTATTTCACCGTGCCGCCGGACCACCGCTCCGTCCCCATTGACTATAATGGGGACGGGGGCGGAGCTCCGGCGGTGCACGGTGAAAGGCCGCCGGACTAAAATGACTGCATGTCAGGCTTTTTAGTCCAGCGGCTTTTGCCGTGCACCGCCGTGCTGCGCCGGAGCTCCGCCCCCGTCCCCAATATAGTCAATGCAGCACGGCGAAATAGCCGCAGGACGGATCCGACATGGTGAACAGCCTGTCGGATCGGTCCTGCCGCAAGTGTGAAAGTACCCTTACTCTGTAGTATCATCTTTTCTATTTTTATATATAGCGTTTATATTTTTTCCTTGTGACAATCTAATAAACAAGCTGCTTTGGATTTGTTGAACACCTAGAATGTGAACTGATACCTATAAAGACTAAGGCAGCTCTGTTGAATGTGCACACAGGGTTAAGATTGTAATGAAATGTGACTAGCACCTGTGAAAGCTTAGTGCAGTATAAGTGTACGGCCACACAATCACATGTGTGGCACAATGTATTTCAATTGTGTCGCAAAAATTCTGCCAATGCCTGATTTTTAGCACCTGTTGCATTGCAACGCCATTGTATGCCAAGTACATTATATGAAATATTCTTAGATTTTGTCATTGTGTAGCCGTACCCTAAGGCCCCTTGCAGACAAGCGTATCCGGATGCTTTGCAAATGCGTTCAGTGAAAACTGCACGATTTCACAAGCAAGTCCATTCAGTTTTGTTTGCCATCACGTTCAGTTGTTACTGCGCGGGTGCAATGCGATTTAATGCGTTTTGCACGCGCATGACAAAAAACTGAATGTTTACGAACATCTCTTGGCAACCAACCGTGTAAAATGCATGGCATCCGCACTTGCCTGCGGATGCGATGGGATCTTCACGCAGCCCCATTCACTTCTATGGGGCCAGTGTTGAGTGAAAATTGCAGAATATAGAAGATGCTGTGATATTTCACGCAACGCAGAAGTGATGTGTGAAAACCAACGCTCATGTACACAGACCCATTGAAATAAATGGGCCCGGATTCCGTGCAACCCTTCTACCATGACTAAGTCTTCATATGTTTGAATTGTGTAAGCTGTTTTTCTCGCCCAGTTTCCTTGGGGGACACAGAAGACCTTGGGTATAGCTCATCTCCCTAGGAGGCGTGACACTAAGAAAAAACTGTTAAGCCCCTCCTCCACAGCTATACCCTCAGCCTGGAGAGAAAGGCTGCCAGTTTTTGCTTAGTGTCCAAGGAGGCAAGACACTCCCTTTGTTTAAACACTCCCTGTTTTCTCCTTGTTTAAATTTTGATTTTTACTTTTTCTTTTCTTTTTGTTCCAGACAATCAGGGACAACAGAGTCGCACTTGACCTCTCTGTTTCTCCCGGGGTCGAGCTGCGCCAGTGCCGGTCATCCGCACTGCTGCCTCCCCCACAGAAGGCAAGGTGGACCAGGGCAGCCCAGCTCCCCTGCATCCCGCCAGCGCAAGGGTCGCCCGCACGCCAAGCCCCTCTTCCAGCGTCCTGCCACTACGGTGCCAGTAGCTGAAGGGGCGACCCTGCTGGAACAGACCGAGGGTGAAGACGGCTATGGTGAGAGAGTGGCTTCTCCAGCCCTACGACCCCCTCCCCCCACCCCGGTCTCCTGCGTGACTGACCCCCATACTTTAGCCTATCCAAGCAGAGTGGCTATTGGGTGGCTGGACCTAGGCTGGTCCCTGGGGTGTCGCAAGGCGGCAATCTGCTACAGCACTCACCCATTCCCTCTCTCCCCTCCATAGATCATAAGGGACGCGGCAGCCTCACTACAGGATGGAGGTCCGCGCAAAGAGGGGGCGCTTGCCGGTGCGTGCTCAGGGCAGCTGCAAAACTTTAGTCCACGTTCGCGGCCCGCTGGGCCGCACCATCCGGTGCTCCTTCCCGGGCCCCTGACTCTTCCTGGCCGCGGGGTGGCTCCCGCGGCCGGCGTTACATGTGCGAGCTATGCTCCAACTAGGCCCGGCCGACCTTCGGTCCGGTCGGCCGGACGCCGCAAATTTTGGCCCAGGCGTCGCGGCCTGCTGGGCCGCACCTCACGCTCCTCTCGGGTCCCTGATTCTTCCGGCCGCGGGGTGGGCACGGCCGGCCGTCGGTGCATTCCGGCCGGCCGGGCGCTGCATAGTTTGTCAGGCTTCGCGGCCTGCCGACCGCAATTCCGGCACTCGGGGTGGTCTCCCGCGGCCGGTATGTGGGCACCCGCGGCCGGCTTAGGCCGGCCGGTACTTTAAATGCTTGCGGCCCCGGTCATCCGGGCGCCGGTAAAATTTAGGCCCCGGCTTCACAGTCTGCTAGGCCGCAAATTCAGGCCTCTGTGGGGGGGGGCGGGAACTCTCCAGGCGCGAATTCTTCCCGCCTGGAGGTTCCCCCGCCCCCAAGAGTTCACAGCGCCGAGCCCCCCCCCCCCCCCCCCCACAGGCCAGATGCCTGTTAACCCTTTGGGTACTGGCCGGCTCCGGATGGGCCTGTACGGCCTGTGCCCCTGTATGGTTGCCCCCCTTTCTGCCTCAGGGAGGCTGTAATATTAATAAATAATAATAATAATATAATAAAAATAAAAATAAAAATTATAATTTTGTTTTGAATAACTGGTCTTGTGGGCTGCGCAGGACGCGGCAGCCTCATCATTCGGTATGCTGTCTGTAGGCATGCCCCCCTTTCTTAGGCGGTATGTCGCGCTCCCCGGCTGCGGCGCTGGCCAGGGCATGTTCCCCCTCCCAGGCGTTTTCTTGCCCTCTCCCGGGATACGGCGCTGGCCAAGTGCATGCATAAAAATTTTTCGGGCCAGTATGCGTCACCCAGTTCTGGTGGCTGCAGGTGCATGGCCCTCCTTCCTAGGCGGAATACTGCACTCTCTTTGGCTGCGGCCTGGCCTTGTGCATGACCCCCCCTTTTTTCTAGGCGGACTGCTGCACTCTCACCGGATGCGGTGCTGGCCATGTGCACGACCCCCTTCCACAGGCGGGACGTTGCACTCACTGGATTCGCTGCCGGCCATGTGCATGAACCCCTTCATAGGCGGAATGCTGCACTCTCACCGGTTACGGTGCTGGCCATGTGCATGAACCCCTTCCATAGGAGGTATACTGCACTCTCCCCGGATACGGTGCCGGCCATGTGCACGTTCCCCTTCCATAGGCGGAACACTGGACTCTCACTGGATTCGTTGCCGGCCATGTGCATGAACCCTTCCATAGGCGGAATGCTGCACTCACCGGATACGGTGCCGGCCATGTGCGTTTACCCCTCCCATAAGAGGTACACTGCACTCTCCACGGATACGGTGCCGGCCGTGTGCACGTTCCCCTTCCATAGGCGGAACACTGAACCTCACTGGATCCGTTGCCGGCCATGTGCATGACCCCCCCCCCCTTCCGTGGGCGGTGTGCCGCACTCTCACTGGATTCGCTGCTGGCCTTGGACATGTCTCCTTTCCTCAGGCGACATACGTACACTCTCACTGACTGTGTTTGTTCTCTCGCCAGTGCGTTGCTGGCCATGTGCATGGCCCCATCCATGGCGGGGTGCTCGCACTCTCACTGGATGCGATGCTGGCCATGTGCATGGCCCCCATTTCTGGGCATGAGCATGCCCTCTAACTTGGGTGGAATGCTTGCACTCCCATGGAATCTGTGCTGGTCTTGTGCATGGCCACCCCTTATTCCATGGGCGGCATTTTGCACGCTCACGCGATCCACGGCTGTCCGTGTTTATGCGGTGCTGAACTGGTACACGTCCCCCTTCATTGGCGGAGTGGTGCACTCTCACGAAATTCGGTGTTGGGTGGATTTTTGCACAATCACTTAATGATAGAATAACCCTGTGCATGCCCCCTTTCCCTAAGTGTACCTTCCTGCGTTCTGCTGGACATGTGCGGCCATGGGCATGGCCCCCTTCTGGGCGGAATATGGTATGTCCTACTTTTCCATAGTAGGTACTGGCCTTGGTATCCCCCCCTTTTGGGGCGGGCTTCTGCACTCTTGCCGACTGCTGTGTTGGCCAGGTACATTTCCCCCCTTTTCTGGGCGGACTGCTTGCGTTCCATTGCATGCCGTGCTGGTCTTGTGCATGACTGCCTTTCAGGTTGCACTTGCACTTCCGTTGGTATGGTTGGACTCTGGCTGATCCTTCGCTGAGTGACTATTTTTTTGCAGTGAGCGGACTTTCTTGTGCGCTCTGTCCGTTGTTTGGGCCGGGTATGCCTTCTCCTCCCATGGGTGGGTTGGTCTTCTCACTGCTTACGGGGCTACTCGTACGTATGCCTCCCTTTCTCCTGCAACATACCTTTTTTCTCTTGAGATACGATGCTTGCAGCTAGCCTTGCGCTATCTCTCTAAAGAGCTCGTTCTGTCCACCTGTGTGAGCCTACGGTGGTGTTCAACAAACAGCTAATGAATGCCCAATGTGTTCAAAGGTATATATATATACCTTATATATAAGTAGACGAGCTCTACTTGTTCGCTACTGCACCGAGCTGGGTGGTACTCATTCCTTTCGTCCCTTCCGCCCGGGGTGTGTTCGTGGTCCCTAGATGCGTACCGTTCGTCCTCCCGCGGCATTGTTTCCCTGCGTTGGTGGTCACATAGTCGAGAGTGCTGTCTGCAGCGTCCCTCGAATTCTGCGTTTTCTCTGGCGGGACTACGGTTCCCTCGCCTACGACCATTCCTCCTCTTCAGATGCGGTGTGGTGTGAGTCCTTCCGGTTGGTGCCCTCTGCGCTTCAGTCTGATCTGTTACCAGGTTCGGGCCGCTCTTCTCGGGAAGATCACCCAACTTCTCTTGGGTGCTCGCGTACCCAGGTCTGGAGGACCTCCATCTTGGGTTCTTCAGGGTATTCGCCTTCTGCGGGCGGTGAATTGGGCGTCGGTGTAGCGGGGTTCTGCTCTTGAGCTGTCCTATGGCTTCCCTGTTGCCCACCCCTCCTTTCGGTTGGAGGGTGTTATGCCGGCCTCTGTCTCGACTGCCTTTTCTCGCCGGCTCTGTTTGGCTCCCGCTCGGTACAGTTCACTCCGATGTGGCTTCTGTCCCGGCCATGCTTCAGAGGCTTTCCTTCGCTGCCCTCCCCTCTGGGGAGAGCATGGTTGTTCATGTGGATGGTTCCGGTGTTCCTTTTGGCCTCGTACTGTTTCCCTTGTTCGCACTGGCTGTACTAGCTGTGTGCCTATTTACCGGGTCTGCCGCGTTCTGTCCTCCAGCTGGGTGCAGATTGAGTTTTTTTCCATTCTCGGCACTGGTTCTGCCATGGATTTACCTTCTCGGTAACTTGGGAGGACTACCATTCGGTCAGGGTTGCCCTTGGATCTCCCACACTGGGACTGTAGAACGGCTTCCGTTCTGGCCGTGTTACTGGTCTGCGCATGATCTCGTTGGGTTTTCACCCGCTTGCCAGGCGACTCTAGCGGGCTCGTTAGTGTTCGCTCCTGGCCGTGTTTCGTCCAGGTTCTGTTGTAGGACTTAGGGTTTTTACCTGGGGTTCTGTGGGAAGCTGGGCGTTTTCCCCTCTCTGCCTTTCTTTCTCCATGGTTCTGTCTTTCTCCAGTCCGGCCTGGACCTGGGACTGGGACCCTGTTGCTTCAAGTGTCGGCGCTGTCCCTCCTCTTTCAGCGTTCCACGGCCCTCTGGGCATGTCAAGACCTTCTTCCATGGAGCGGCTCTTGGGTTCCCTTTGTACTGCCCTCCGGTACCGCCCTGGGATCTACATACTGGGTTCTTGGCGCTCCTATCTTTCCTTTGGAGCCGTTACAGTAGTTCTCTCTACTCCTTCTGTCCTGTGCGGTTGTGTTTCCGTAGCCGTCGGGTCTCTGACGGGTGCCTGAGTGGCGGTCCTTCTTGTTCCGAGCCTTCTGTCTTTCCATAGGACAGGGCTGTTCTCCATCCCGTCTCTTCCTTCCTTCTGAAGGTGGTGTTTGTCTTTCAGTTCCGCGAGGCATTCGTCCTCCCCTTCCCGCCCCCGGGAACGGACACTTCACCGTTTGGACGTTGTTTGGGCCTTGCGTTTTTGCTTGGAGATCTCCGGCTCTTGTCGACGTTTGGTCTCTTGTGTTTCTAGGAGGTCCGTGCAAGGGTTGCGGCCTCCAGGGTGGCTTCCTCCGCTTTCTCAGAGTGGCTATTGTTGTGGTTACCGCACAAGGGCAGGGTTCTGCCTTTGGTGTCACTGTCCATTTCACCAGAGCGGTCGGTGTCCCCTGGGCCGGAGGCATTGGGCTTCGGCCATGCATTTGTGCAAGGCGGTCACTGGTCTTCCTTGCACACCTTACCGAGTTCTACAGGGTGCATACTCGGGCTTCAGCGGATGCTGTCTTGGGCTGCCTGGTCTGCAGGCGGCGGTTTCTTGATGCCTTCGGGTGCTTCGCCTTGGTGCTGTAGTCCCTCCCCTCTTGGACTGCTATTGAACGTCCCAAGGTCTTCTGTGTCCCCCAAGGAAACTGGGCGAGAAAACGAGATTTTTGTATAACTTACCAGTAAAATCTCTTTCTCGCTCTTTCCTTGGGGGACACAGCACCCACCCATTCTTTGTTTTTATCTACGCGAGTTTCCGAGTTTGTTTTACCCGTTGGGTAGTTGGCTTGTTGGTTCCACTTCTTGGGCTTTGCCTTTTCTCACTACTTGGACACGCAACTGGCAGCCTTTCTCTCCAGGCTGAGGGTATAGCTGTGGAGGAGGGGCTTAACAGTTTTTTCTTAGTGTCACGCCTCCTAGGGAGATGAGCTATACCCAAGGTCTTCTGTGTCCCCCAAGGAAAGAGCGAGAAAGAGATTTTACTGGTAAGTTATACAAAAATCTCGTTTTTTTCACAAGATATTTTACTCTCAATATTTTTTTATTTTTTTTAAGGAGTGCTGGGGAAATCACTTCTACATTGGTTATAACTGATCAGCTTTTTATCTTCTATATAGAGTTTGTCTGACAAAAGTATTGAACTGGAGAATTTGAAAACTGACTCTTCATCCAAGATGACATCACTGAAGAGCCAGCACTCAGCAGAGCTTCAAAGTGAAAAGGAAAAGGCTCAGCAGGTAGAAGACTCTTCTTGACCAGTTGAGAAAACACATTTTCAAATACCCAATTAGTGCATTCAGGGCTAAATGGGTTGTAGGAAATTGAAAAAAACGTGGCTGTTGTGTTCCTGGGACGATGCCACTTTCTCTGTGGGCTACTTATGGTAGTGCCATTTTAATCCATTCAAGTGAATGAGGCTTAACTGCAGTCTTTCTAGAATTAGAAAATACCTATTTTTGAATGTCCTACGGTACCATCATCTTCTTAGAAGAGTTCCTCATTCGGGAGCTCCATCAATAAGCCAGAGCTGAGAACTGCTACAAAGAACATCTTTCACTCGGAGTATCATGGGAGAGTGGCTGGACGGCTGATGGCAGTAACCCCTGCTAAGCAAAATGATCCATTTTCAGTTTGTGATAAACATTAGTATGTGTTTAACTCCACCAATTGCATTACTGATCTATATGGGGCCATATAACTGCATTAACTATGGATGGCATCTCTTTTCAGGCTTATGCTCAGCTAATGCAACAGTGTGAGCAACAAAGAAAGGAGTCTGAGAGCTGTCTTCAGAAGAATACCCAGCAGATGCAGAGCAGATTGAATGAGCTGGAACAGTCTAATAAGGATCTTCTTGAGAGAAGATATAAGGCAGAGTCTACGGTCCGAGAGCTCAGAGCAAAGTACCAGAGCCTCGAGGAGGTACCCATCTTTGTCATTCATATGGACTGATGTAGTATTTGCAGAATGACTGAAGGGTGATGCCATAGGCAATGATCGTGAACCAACTGTTCGTACCCAGTCATTGCCTGGTCGTTGAGCAGAGATTGTACATGCGCCAGTCACCTTTGTTTGTAGCGGTCACTCATCCCCATTTAGATTCAGTGTGTGCCAGCAGCAGATCCCTGATAACACAGGACAATCTGCGGTTGGTAACTGATTTCATGTGCCACACATCAAAATGTAATCACTGACAAGTTTTTCGCTCTTATGTCAGGTGATCGGTTACAAATAAAAAAAACTAAAACTTTTACACGGAAAGACGATCTGGCAAATTATAGGGGATGAAAGTTTGTATAAACGCTCGTACCCGGTAATCTGCCTGTGTAAAAAGTGCACCGAAAATCATTGTTCCCATCGTTCTGTCTGAAGATCTATCTACTGCCCAGGAAAAATGATTTCTATGGGGACAATGGATCACTATATTGATCGCTTGTCCCAATGATTGCTGCATGTAAATGCAGCCCCCATCTCTGCTGATAATCAGTCAATTATCGGGAACGTCTGCTTTGTTTCCAGTAATCTGCCAGATCATCTATACATGTAAAAGGACCTTTTAGCCTGGGCAATTATCAGTATTGAGCATTTATACAAACTCTCATCCCCCACAATTGCCCTGATCTTTGGTCCATGTAAAAGGGTCTTAAGGGTAGGTTCACACCATCATATAATATATATCTATCGCTTTTATCACTCTCTAATATCTTTCTATATATCTAATATCCACATATCTCTCTAAGGTCAACTAAGGCTAAATGCACACGGCCGTAGGTCAAGCACATTGTATTGTGTGAGAATTTGAAATCCTCATGTACACAATGTCAATTTTTTTCCGTGCAGATCTTGATCTGCGGTGCGGATTTTAAAATCCGTAACATGTCAACTTACTTTATTTTTCCTGACCAGATTTTATCTATTCACTTCAATGGGGAGAATAAAATCTGCATGTAAATCGGCACCAATTGAGGCGGATCTCCCTGCGAAAACTTGTAAATTTCAGTGTGGATTCTTCGCACATAAATCCTAAACATTTGCATTTACCCTAGAGGTATAAATATGCTGGCCACTAGTATGTATGGGAATAAAGTAAAAGGGTTATCTAGTACTACAATATTGATTTATATGAGATCAGAGCGGGTCACTCTTTCTGTATTCCTCTCCCCGATCAGCTGATTGATTGCAAAGCACTTCTCCGTATTTTTAAGCAGCTGTGCTTGGTGTTAAAATTAAGTCTTTCATGTCAATAGGTCTGAGCTGTAATACCAAGCTACAAAAATATGGATGCCACAAATGTCAGATAGTTGAGGGGCCCACTCCTCTCTCCAAAAAAGGGTCCCCAAAGTAAGGGGGTAGCAGCTACACATACACAGCCGCCCTCCATTCACTGCTCTGAGTTCTGACAATAGCCAAGCGCTGACTTAGTACTGAGTTGAGAGCAAGCTGCGCATGTACAGTATGCTCTACTTTGGGGGCTGATTCTAGAGGTAGGGCCCCCTCCTGTCTGATATTTATGGCAAAGATGTTTTTGTAAGGTTAAAACTTTGCAGGAATGAATAAGCTGCACTTCTGAAGCAGTTACAATGGGTCCCGTCTCTTTCTAATCTTGCTTTTATGTCCCTTCCTAGGAGCTGCAGCGAGCAGAGCAGAAGGTAACATCCCTTGGCAGAGAGAACAGTGCACTGGATGCAGAATGCCATGACAAGGAAAAAGACATTAATCGCCTTCAGACACGGTTAGCTGTTCTTGAGCAAGAGCTGAAAGACAAGGATCAATTGGTACTGAGGAGTAATGAAATTCTTACAGCCACTCAGGAACAAAAGGTAGACCTGCAGACAACAGTGTCGAAGTTGTTTTTATGATTTTTTTTTCAACAGTTCAAACGTTTTTTTTTTTTCAACAGACGGTGTTAGAAGCGAGTGCTGAGAAGAAGCAAGTGCAGATTGGGAAGTTAGAGGCAACAATAAAATCCTTATCTGCTGAGCTCCTTAAGGTAAGCAATATGTTTAATATTAAAGGGGTTATCTTAATTTTTGTGTTGCAAACTGCTGGGAGCTTATTAAAATAATGAATGCTTAAATCTTACCTCCCGAAGCCCCCTCCAGTCCTGCTTATGAAGCAGCAATGCTAGATCGGAAGGGGACTTGGGAAGTTTAATCTTCATGTTTCATTATTGTCTTGGCAGGCTCACATCAGTTTATAACAATAAAAAATGAACTCTGACAACCCATTTAAGAGCTGGGCCTATCTGATAACTGCCCTTTTTTTTTCAAATCTCCCTTGTTTTCCCTCCCACTTAAATGTATAAAGGCCAATGATATCATAAAAAAACTTCAAGGAGATCTAAAGACACTAATGGGGAAACTGAAGCTGAAGAATGCAGTGACCGTGCAGCAGGAGAAACTTATTGCAGAGAAGGAGAAGTTGATTCAAGAAGGGCAAAGAAAAATGCATGACGTTCAGCATAGTCTACGTTTAAAAGAGGAAGAGGTGGGTAAGCAAAGCAGTGCTTTAAAGAGCATCTGTCAGCATGATCAACCCTATTAAACCAGACATTCCCTGGTGGGGTTGATCATGCTGCCTAAAATGTCTTCTTTTTGTGATGAAAGGGGAAAAAAAAAAAAAAGTGTAATATCAAGTGATCAAAAAGTCACATGTACCTAAAAATAATACCAAACAGTCATCTCATCCCGCAACAAATGAAACCCTAACTAAAACATATGGCTTTCAGCAAATGGCGACATAAAAAACATTAATTTCTCATACATCTCATTGGGGGACACAGGCCTTGACCATGGGTATAGCTATTGCCGCTAGGAGGCGGGCACTAAGCACACAAAGTGTAAGCTCCTCCCTCTTCAGCTATATCCCTTCCTGCAGGGACCAAGCTAATCAGTTTTAGCTTAGCAGACTTTCCTGCGTTGCAGATCTGCTGATTTACAAATTTAGTCTTTTTTTTTTTTTTTTTGTCTAGCAGGAAGCTTCAGGCAGTCCAGGTAAAAACTGCCTGCACTCCCACCTGGGAAACGGGAAACCAGCGGGTCACCCAAACCCCCTGCTCGTTCCTGCTCTCTAGAAGAAAAGGAGAGGAACCAGAGGTCCATGTAAAAACCTCTCTCCTGCCAGAAAGCGCATCACCATGGCCGCCCCAGCGAATGTCCCCTCTGTTTCCGGTGTAGCGTCCCTCACCAAGGGGCCGCACACTGAAGGTGGTGATCCGGCTGGTGCTGAACGCGCTGGGGAGAGGGGGCGGAGTTTCCTCCTTAGCGCCACTTTCTGGTCGGATCTTCTGCTGGGGCAGCCGGGGCCATTATTAATTTAGGCCCCGGCTTCTGTGCGGCCTACTCCTGCAGGGGCTTCCCCGCGGCTTAGTTTTCCCTGGTTGGCGTCTGGGTTCGGCCGGAAATGCCAACGTGTGTTCCGGCGAGTGTGGGGGCGGGGCCTGAGAGCAAGGGGACATTTGGGGAGGGGCTTGTGATTGCCCTGCCCCCACACCGGCAGCAGAGGGAGATTGCGCTCCGCCCACTTCCAGGACTTAAAGCATCTGGCGGGACGCTGATGGTGTTGGCTGCTTGGAGGGACACAGGCTGGGTAAGTGTTGTTTTTCCCCTTCTGGCAGGGCCTAACCCTCCCATTTGCTTTTTCGGGGTGACAGGGGTGTCATTATGTCAGGCCCCAGGTCCCGAAGCAGGCGGTCCCTTTGGTGCGTCATTTTGCTTGCTCATCATGTCGTGCGATATTTCCATTCCCTCAGTCAGACTCCTTCTGCTTTGCGTGTGCTGCGCCGCCATCAAGTGGTTCTGCTCTGGACCCATTGCTTCCCACTGCGCAATCTACGGAAGAACCGGAATGGGCGTGTTCCCTGTCTTGGGTGGTATAGGATGTCTCCAATACCAACGAAGCTATTGTGGATATATTGGGGCTGTTGTCGGCAGAAGACGGGAGACCAGGGCTATTGTGGATATATTGGGGCTGTTGTCGGCAGAAGACGGGAGACCCAAACCCCCTGCTCGTTTCCACTCTCCGGAAGAAAAGGAGGACCAGAGGTTCCCGTAAAAACCTCTGTCTCCTGCCAGCAATCGCATCACCATGGCCGCCCCAGCGAAAGTCCCCTCTGTTTTGGTGTAGCATCCCTCACCAAGGGGCCACACACCGAAGGTGGTGATCCGGCTGGAGCTAGGGGGGCAGAAGACTTTGAGGCAGTCCTCTGACCTGTCCGATCATGGGGCTCGTGCCCATCGCAACCGCCCCACAAGATAGGCCAGAACTTCCTCCCCCAAAAGGGGTTTTGTGTCTCCCGTGTCCTCAGCCTCTCCTCCTGCTAGAGAGTCTCACTTCAACATGTCCTCAGTTGAAACTCCATGGTGGACAATTTAATTACAGCAGTTATTGAGACGTTGCAGGTTGAGGATCCAGCTCCGTTATCTGCCAGCACGCGTGTTTCCTTTAGGAAGTCCAGTCATTCGCACAAGTGGTAGGTAAGTAGATAACTGATTGAAAAAGTATTGCGTAGAGGCAAAATGAGGGCTATAAGGCACAAAGTCTGCTCATCTGTAACCACTCGTCAAGGTGGACTATATAATCAATACTTGTCTATTCCTAAATCTACAACCCAGGCCTCCCCTGATGGCCCTCCCTTTTACCGGCAGCAGACCTTTTGGTAAGCGCCTGGATGAGATCATTTCGGACGCTACAGGTGGTGAGAGCACCCATTTACCACAGAACAGGGGGCAGTCTAATAAGGTAAAAAAGCGGAAGCCTTTTTTTCGTCCCTTTCAGAGTTTTTCCGGCCCCAAGGGAAAAAGCCTTCCTTTTAAGACGCGGCCTTCCTGGCATTCCTGTCAACAGGGCTCCAAGTCTTTTAACCCTAAGAGCTCCCGGCGCCCTCTGTTCGGATGGGCGGCTGGCTTCATGTGTTTTGGCATGTTTGGCTGGCTCGTGTCTCAGATGCATGGGTGAGGGAGGTCATTGCAGATTGCTTCAAGCTGGATTTCAAATCCTCCCCTCAGGCCTGTGTTTGTTTATTTATTTATTTATTTATTTATTTTATTCGGTCATATCCTCCGACCTCTCCGGCAGCCGCAGATTCATTTTTTTTTCTGGCAATTCACACGCTGCTGCAGCAAGGTGTGATTGTTCCGGTTCCTGCACAAGACCATTTTCAGGGGTTTTACTCCAATCTCTTTGTGGTTCCAAAAAAAGAGTGGGACTGGTCCATCCCGTTCTAGACCTCACCAGGGCGGCACCTGGAGCCCAACAGTCATGGAGGAGATGGCGCTGATTTTCAGCTGGGCTGAGAAACAGGTTCAGGCGCTATCTGCAGTTCACATACCACGCAGGTCTTTTGGGACATCTGCGAGAGGTGGGGTCAGCCGGATGTGGATCTCATGGCCTCACGCTTCAACAACAAGGTCAAGGTCGAGAACCTCGTCTCACGGTCCAGGGACCTGGCATGCGATGCACTGGTGATCCCATGGAGTCGGTTCACATTTCCTTACGTGTTCCCACCTCTTCCGCTCATTCCGCGGCTTCTCAGGAAGATCAGATCCGAGGGACTGCCCGTCATTCTCGTGGCCCTAGATTGGCCGCGCAGGGTGTGGCACGCATCCCTAGTCGCACTTCCTTCCAACGATCCTTGGCGTCTTCCTCTTCGGGAGGACTTACTGTCGCAGGGGCTGATCATTCACCCAAATTTAGGGTCGCTACATTTAACGGCACGGCTGTTGAAGCTGCCGTGCTGAAGGCTCAGGGTTTTTCGGATGCAGTGGTCCAGACTATGATTCGTGCCAGGAAGCTATCGTCTTCCAGAATCTACCACCGGGCTTGGAAGTCCTACTTTAGTTGGTGCGAGCGGAGATGGCTGTCTCCTGTTCAGGATAAGGTGGTCCTTCGCCCTGTGCAGTCCTTCTTGCCGAAGGTGGTGTCGACATTCCATCTAAATAAGATTATTCTTCCTTCATTTTGTCCGGACCCGCCTCATCCTCGAACAGTCTCTCCATACTCTGGATCTGGTGCGTGCAGTGCGTATTTATCTGTCCCAGATGGCATCTTTTAGGCGGACAGATTCCCTGTTCATGATTCCAGAGGGGCCGAGACAAGGGCTGGCAGCATCGAACACTTCCATTTCTTGATAAATTTGTTTGGCTATTGTGGAAGCGTATCGTGTTAAGGACCGAGCCCCGCACTTCCGGCTCGGGCAGTGGGAGCCTCTTGGGCGGTGCATCATGGGGCTTTGGCCCTTCAGGTGTGCAAGGCAGCAACCTGGTTGTCTTTGCATACTTTTATATGTTTTACAGGGTGCACACCTTTGCATCTTCTGACGCTTCTTTGGGGCGTAGAGTTTTGCAAACAGCGGTTCTCTGATTGGCAGGGGGGGTGGTTGAAGGTAAGCCCACCCTCAGGGACTGCTCTGGAACGTCCTATGGTCAAGGCCTGTGTCCTCGAATGAGACGGATGAGAAAACAACTAGATTTGTGTACTTGTCGTAAAATCGGTTTCTCTTCAGTTCATTGGGGGACACGGCTCCCCTCCAGTTTTTTGTTAATGGGCCTTTTCGGGCCTATGTGGTTCTGCGTTTGCACATAATGTGATTTTCTTGTCGGGCTTATCCTACTGCTTTTGCGCTAAACTGATTAGCTTGGTCCCTGCAGGAAGGGATATAGTTGTAGAGGGAGGAGCTTACACTTTGTGTGCTTAGTGTCCGCCTCTTAGCAGCAACAGCTATATTCATGGTCAAGGCCTGTGTCCCTCAATGAACGGAAGAGAAACATATTTTACTGGAAGTACAAAAATCTAGTTTTTTTTTGTTTCAAAAATGCTTTTATTGTTTAAAAAACAGACATATTGGGTATTGCCAGGTCCATAACAACCTGCTCTATAAAAATATCACATGACCCAACCCGTTTGGTGAACACAATTTTTGGTTACCTTGCCTCACAAAAAGTTGAATATAGAGCAATAAAGTCATATATACCACAAAATAGTAGCAATAAAAGTGTCACCTTATCCTAAAATTTCCAAAATGGGGTCACTTTTTGGGAGTTTCTACTCTAGGGGTCTTTAAATGTCATATGGCAACTTAAAATTATCCCAGTGAAACCTGGGTTTACGACCACATGTTGGGTGTTTCTGTAAACTGCAGAATCGGGGTAAATAAATATTGAGTTTTATTTGGCTGTTAACCCTTGATGTGTTACAGGAAAATTTATTAAAATGGAAAATCTGCCAAAAATTTGAGATTTATAAATTTATAATCTCCTTTTTCCTTTAATTCTTGTGGAACACCTAAAGGGTTAACAAAGTTTGTAAAATCAGTTTTGAATAACTTGAGGGGTGTAGTTTCTACAATGGGGTCATTTATGGGTGGTTTACACTAAGTAAGCCCCACAAAGTGACTTCAGAATTGAAGTGGTGCAGAATTTGCTTCTAAAATTCTAAGCTTTATAAGATTCTAAAAAATTAAATTACATTTGCAAAATGATGCAAACGTAAAAGTGGACATATGGGAAATGTAAAGTAATAACTTTTTTTTATGATATATCACGATCTGCCTTAGAAAATTGCTGATTTTTCCAAAAACTTTGTAAATTTGTTTTTTTTTATAAATAAAGGTGATTTTATATTGACTAAAATTTTTCACTATCATGAAGTACAATGTGTCACGAGAAAACAGTCTCAGAATGGCTTGGATAAGTAAGACCATTCTGAAGTTATTACCACATAAATTGACACCTGTCAAGTTTCCAAAAAAATGTCCTGGTTCAAGGTGTTAATCTTTAATATTTTTTGTTTTGTTTGTTTTTTTAGGCAGAAAAACTGCAAGAACAACTTCAGCAAACAGACAAGAAGTTAGAAGAAAGTAAAGAGCTTCTCAAGACAAATGAGAATGGTGAGGAACAAAGAATGGTCTTTGCAATGCTCTCCCAGAACTTCTCTTTTAGCTGTTGGTGTTACTGTGCTTCCTTGATATTGCATGAATACTTATATTGAATACCGGCTCACTAATGAATGGCAGCTAAGAATTCCTCTACAGGATGGCTCCTTCGCCATTGCATAAAATTAAACAGGCCACAAGTATAAAAGATACTAGGCTTGATAAAATATTTTACAGATTTTTTTTTTTCTTCCTTGTTTTCCTGCAGTTATATCGTGGTTGAATAAGCAACTGAATGAGAACCAGTCAGTGAGCTCCAATTCAAGCAGTTCTGCCTTCAAGACAACAGTGTCACCCAACCAAATGGTAATTTTCTTTCCCCTATCTGCATTATCCATACAGTGGCCCACATTTACTAATCACGACTAATGTGTAGCTGGGAAAAAAAAGTAGAGTCTGAAAATCTGCCAGATTTAGCATAGTGGTTAATGCAGTTTATACCACCTATTTCATGGCCTAGCTTGCACCGAAAGTGCATCCACCAAAAAACTTTAGAGAGACTCTAAGTTGGTCTAATCTGTGCAGCTTTTATTTGCCAGAATCTTGGATTTCAGCTTTATATATTTAACCAAAAGGTAGACAAAATCTGTCCATACCCACATAAAAACCAGGAAGTGTCAATTTTATGGTGCATTTGTATATTAAAATGGTTCTGCAGTTCTGGATAGATCATCAGCATCTGATCGGCGTGGGTCCGACACCTGGGACCCCTGCTGATCAGCTGTTTGAGAAGGTTGCGGTGCTCTAGGACGGGGCTAAGCTCTGTTCACGTGAAAAGAGCTTAGCCGCGCCCAGGCCAGTGATGCTAGTCGTGATGTCGCTGGGCCTGAGGGAAACCGAGAGAAGGCCGCGGCGCTCCTAGAGCACCGCTGCCTTCTCAAACAGCTATTTGGTGGGTGTCCCGGGTGTCGAACCCCAGCTGAGCAGATGCTCATGATCTATCCAGAGGATAGATCATCGATTTAAAAGAACTGCAGAACCCCTTTAAGTCTAAAATAAGGTGCAAGCAATGCCAAGAAAGTGGTGAGCTTACCATAGTTAATGTGGGTCAGTATCTTTTAGACTACCACCAGTGTTTTTGCTGGGTCTGTCATGGATCGGCAAACGCTTCCGTTACTGATAATACAACCATCTGCATCCGTTCTGAATGGATCTCGTTGTATTATCTTTAACATTGCCAAGACGGATCCGTCATGAACTCCATTGAAAGTGAATGGGGGGCGGATCCGTTTTCTATTGTGTCTTGAGAAAACGGATCCGTTCCCATTGACTTACATTTTGTAACGCTTTCAGCGTTATTCTGTCCGCAATGGGGACGTAACCAAACGGAAAGAAATGCATTCTGGTGCATTCCGTTTCGTTCAGTTCAGTTTTGTCCCCATTGACAATGAATAGAGACAACACTGAAGCGTTTTCCCCCCGCTATTGAGATCCTATGATGGGTCTCAATAGCAGAAAAGGAAAGCGCAAGTGTGAAAGTAGCCTAAATTATATAATGTTTATTTAACAATGTTTCTTTGTGTTGCAGCTAGAAAACAGGATACCTTTCCATAGCTCCCGGATTAACTATCCACTTCCTTCCTCGGTCATACCTCACATGGCACGTTCTGCATTACACCAGCCCTCGGAGGTAGTTCGCCCAGGTCCACGGGTAAGGAGGCTTTTTATATACAGTATAAATATTAGACTTCTGGTGTTCATGTATGGACATTTTTTGTTAATTTCCAAATACTTCCTTTTCTAAAGGTTCAGTTCAATAATCCACTCTCAAAGGCAAATTTGCCAGGACCACCTCAGGGTGCAAATAAAGAGAAGTAAGTCATCCTTTACATGCCAGGCCTTTCACAGTCTTGTATGAATGTGGAATATACTTTATTTCAATATACCAATTTTATATTCAGATGGCTCAATGATTTATTATTTCAGTGGAGAACCTACAGGCCTGGATCTTAAGTATCTGAAGAAGAGAGAGACTGCCCTCCCTTTACAAGGCCTTAGCCAAAACACTGCGCCAGGTGAGAGGTCTTAATGTATAGCCCTTTACCAATACATATATAATTATACTCAATAAATGCTGGGGTGTGGAATGACTACTAACAGTCTCTTTTTTGTTCTGGGCGTCCATGCACATCATTACATTACACAAATAGCCCCTTGACTTCAGTGGAAACTGTCTAATGCTTAAAGGGCATCTGTCAGCAGACTTGTACCTATGAAACTGGCTGACTTGATGCAGGTGCGCATGTGTGTCGGTCCCATGTTCATATGTTCACTGAGAGGATTACTGAGAGAAATGATGTTTGAATATATGCAAATGAGCCTCTAGGAGCAATGGGGGTGTTGCCGTTACACCTAGAGGCTCTGCTGTCTCTTTGATTGACAGGGCCAGGCATGGTGATGTTTTCACTGCTTGGCACTGTCAATCAAAATGCAGATCCTTGAGGCAGGCAGATTTTGTTGCTTAGGCTAGTCATGAATCTGCTTTTAACTGTTCCGGACCCAATTGGCTATCGGAGCACCAGTATTTGCAAGTGAACGGTGGTTTCCAGGTAGGCCGGATCCGGTGAACTGTGGCATGCTGTTCCCTTGCTGGAACAGTTAAATGCAGATGTGAAACTAACCTGAGACAATTAAAGGGGTTGTCCAAGTTATATTTATGGCACCCCCGCCCATCAGCTGTTTGAAGAGCCAGCGCTGCCTCCTCTTGATTGTTTACCTGCTCACCGTTACACCTGCTCACCGCTGCAGATGCAATTACACCCAAGCCATCCTATTCATTTCAATGGTACGGATCGCTCCTATACAAGTGTATAAATGAATGGGACGGCTTGGGTGTAATTACACCTGCTCACAGCTGCAGATGCAACAGCGAGCAGGTAAACAATGAAAAGGAAGCAGCGCTGGCACGGCGCGCGCCTTCTCTTGAAACAGCTGATCGGGGGTGCCAGCTGTTGGGCCCCAGCCCATCTGATATCCTCAAGATAGGTCATCAATAACTATAACTTGGACAACCCCTTTAAGTTTAAATGGTTATTCAGATCCATTTATTTAAAATGGGGTGTAGAATGGAAAGCTTATGGACTGAACACTAAAACATGAGTCAGTGGGCTGAGTCACATGACCTGTTTTCTTTGAACCATCGGTCCGGCCTGAGAGAGTCACATCATGCACGGTTTGGTCTGATTGTAATGCTACACTTGCCCGTTCAAGTCAGTGAGAAAAAAAGACAGTATTACTAGGACACCCATTCAGGTGTCGGATGCTTTCTGGACATTGTGTATAAATGCCTTTTCAGTATTTTACCAATGCGATTTAAATCTATGTACTTTCTCGGTTACAGAACCTCATAAAGCCTCTTTGCGTACAGTAACACAAGCAAAGACTGGACCTCCGATTCAATCTGCATACTTTCCTGGACAAGTGTCATCTTCTTGATTCCTTGTGGCGAGCTGGATGGTTTCATGTCTAAAGCCCTTGTAACTGGGGGATGGAAATCTTGTTAATGGCTGAGCCTACGGGAACAGCATTTATGGCCGCTCCAGAAATATTTAACAGACCACAGCATCTTCCTGTGTGGACCACATAGGACTGGAAATGGTTGTTTTGGTCAGTTGCTAGTTCAGATATGTTTGTGTGAACATCTGTTTATTTCTATTGTAACAGTGATTGATGCGTGGTACTAATAACGCTATGAGGGTTTCACGCACTGCCCTCTAAAGCTCTTTCAGCAAGGAATCTTGTATGGACAGGAGTATAAAAAAATAGCGTCTGTGCGGAATTCTAAGAGATCTGAAATCGCACACAGGGTTGTCCTATCTCGCCATTTCCACAGCGAGATGGGACTAAGCCCTGGCCGGGCTTCACTCTGATGTTTTTGTAACTCCCATTGAAGTGAATAGGTGCTAGGCAAGTAGCGTAGCACAGCAAGCTGTTTCCATAACTCGAAAGGAGCTTGTTCTGTGCAACGGGAGTGACGGAAACAGCAGAACGCCAGCCTGCTCGACCCTTTACTTAAGCCCGACCACCTGCTGCTAGCGCTTAGTCCTTTCTCGTCGAGGAAATGGCGAGATGGAACAACCCCTTTTAATATTGTACTTTGCTTATCATGACAAATCTATTTAACATTTTAGTACTTTTATTCCAAAGAAATATTGAAATGCTTATACTACCTCGTGTGTATATTTGTGCTGTGATCAGACTGCTCATTGATTGTAATTACACTGTATGTAATATATCCATTAAACACTCTGTCCATAGTTAACTGTACAATTTTGTCAAGCAGGTCATTTACATGTAAACTAAAAACGTACCAGGATTCCAGGGATCTAGAACCAAAATGAAAATTGAGATACAGAAAACAAAATGCTGTATACAATTGTTAAAGAGCCTTTGTCAGCATGGTCGACCCTATTAAACCAAATATCACCTGGTAGGGTTGATCATGCTGAATAAAACACATTGCTGCTGAGATGTGGACTTATATACTTATGCAAATTAGGCCAGAGTAGCTCTTGGTGCTCAGTATACTTCACCCCCCCCCTTTTAGACAGGGCTGTCAATCATAGTGGTGCACTGTGGCTCAGCCATGCGGGGAAGAGAGAATACTTAGTAACCGTTCTATCCTCCCAGTTGCTGTACTCTTCTGCTGTCTGTTAAAGGGAACCTGTCACCCAAAAATCGCCTATTAAGCTGTTTACAGTACCTTATAGTGCTGTATACTCGTTTCTTGATGCACTTTTTGTTCGTTTTCCCGCATGTCTGCTCATTCAGAAATCGATGTTATATTCAGCTGCTGCCCCGTGCTTCAAGTCAGGCTTGAAGTCACGGGGGCAGCGGCCTCGGCGTCTTACATGGCCCTCTCCCCGCCCCCTGCCTCTGTTACTGACAGCCGAACTCCGAATCCGGGACCGCGCTCAACGGCCGCATGCGCAGTAAAGGGCGGCAGGAGCGCGGTCCCGGCTGCCGCGCGTACTACGCGCCGTCTTACTTTCGCCGCACTGCGCATGCGCCCGACATCCTGTATCAAACGCGCCCGCGCCCGGCATCAGAATGGAAAGGTCAGTAAGTATTCTCTCTTCCTCACACGGCGCTTGCTCCCTTCTGCAGGGGCTCTGCTGCCACCAATGAATGCATACATATAAGCCACAGTACATTAGCAAAATTGTGCACTCCTAGAAACATGCATAACCATTTTTATTTATTTATTTTTGCTAAAAAACTGGCACCAATTACTTTTTACAGTAAATAACGCTGGACCACCAATGACTAAATGCGCAAACGCATTGCACGTGCACAGAAAAAAACTGAAAATCGGAACACAATCGCAGACAAAACTGACTGCAAATGCGTGCCTACTCGTGGGTTTCCCGCAATGCACACGCAACTCATACGGAGCAAATCCGGGACGCCTGTGTGAAAGAGGCCTAAGGCATGCACTACCAAAAGTGCCCATTGAAGTCAAATCGATCTATGAAAATCACCGACACAACATGGATGGCAAGTTTTTTTTTATAACCACTGGATCAGTGCATTTGAAATACATTTTCATCTGTGCAGTGTCCACATAAGAGTGACACACAGAGCAGAAAAAAATAAAAATAAATGGACAGATGGTCCCTTCACTGATGAAAAGTGGACAAAATCTGCACTTTTTTTTCCCCCTTTTGCAGTTATTGGTTTGGATTTTTAACAGATCTCGCTCTTCTATTAAAAAGGGTGAAATCCACACAAGATTTCAATTTCTGCACTTAAGAAACAAAGTGTATGAGATTTAGGTACTGTATCATGCAGCAGTTTTTCTCAATCTGCACAGTTACCCTAACACACAAGAGATGGTCTAGAACTAAAGTAAGTTTATCATGAAGGGAATTTGTAGTTTTGGAGGTCTGTTCCTGTAATTTATAAAATCTTGCACAATGTTTGATGGACAAGATGCACTAATTTAACACTTCAGTCTTGAGGTTACTCCACTTTCTAAACCAATCCTTTATTGGAGCAAGATTGTGACAATTTAGCCACTTTTGACAGGTTAGGCTGGATTCACATCACGGTTTCATTTTCAGTTCTTTGGATCCTTCAGAAGAGCAAACAAACCTGCGCATCAATTTTAGCCATTTCAGTCTGAGATCCATTCTTGTTTTTATTG
Organism: Bufo gargarizans; assembly: GCF_014858855.1. Taxonomy (NCBI): domain Eukaryota; kingdom Metazoa; phylum Chordata; class Amphibia; order Anura; family Bufonidae; genus Bufo; species Bufo gargarizans. Next base: position 145,244,667 of record NC_058086.1, read on the forward strand.
GTATAGTGCTCAGCCCCATTCACTTCAGCTGCTCCTAAGCCACATGAACGTGTCATCACTCAGCCTAGGGAAAAGCAGAGAGAAGGCAGTGGTGCTCCTGTGCACTGATCGGTGGTTGTGTCAGTGCTCCGCCAAACGGCTACTGTTGACCTATCCAGAAAAAAAAATAATACTCACAACCCATAACTTTCAGATGAGCAGCAGATTGGCTGCTCGTTAAGTGGAGGTGACTGCTGCTATTATGCGTTCTCATACTGTGGAAGTAATCGCTGCTGCTATCACTCATCCTCATACACAAGCATTGCTCCTGAGCAGCAGATGGCTGTATGGACAGCACAATCTGCTGCTCAGGAACGATGATTGAGGTGTCACTTCACCCCATTAACGAGTGTTTCGCTCATTTCTCGGGTGACCCGTGGCACCTTTTTAGATGGGCCAATTATCAGATGAGTGTTTGTTAAAGGTGCATTGAGGACAGGCAGATTATTGGGAACAAACATTCCTGCGAATGCTCTTTCCCAACAATCTGCCCATGTAAAGGTGGCACTAATCACCCGATTGAATGAGTCTTTTGCTCAATCGGGTGATCTTATAATTTAGGTGTCTGCGCAAATGACAATTTCTAGGTAGCAGATCATTTCGGCGTTGTGTGAGAATCGCAGCATGTTCTATATTCTGAGGTTTTTCAAGCAGCCCTGTCCCCATAGAAGTGAATGGGGCTTTAGTAAAAAAAAAAAAAAATTTTTACACGTGGAGGAGAACACACACATCAAAACTGACAAATGGTGCAAGTTTCACTGAACACTTCCTTCACGACAATCTGTTGCTCATCTGGGCCTGTGAATGTGCTTTAAAGAGGACCTTTCACTACAATAAAAAATCTAAACTAAGCATACAGACATGGAGAGCGGCGCCCAGGGATCTCCCTGCACTTACTATTATCCCTGGGCGCCACTCCGTACTCCTGGTATAGGCTCCGGTATCTACAGATTTTCGGCTCAACTGGGAGGAGCCTGCCGGCGTCTCCTTCTCCCAGGTTGTAGCGCTGGCCAATCGCAGCACTCGGCTCATAGCCTGAGAGTTTCTTTTACTGTAGTGAAAGGTCCTCTTTAACCGCTACCCGACCGCCTAACACATGGATGCATCCTGCGGGCGGTCGGGTTATTCCTCCTGGACGCATCCGTGTGTCATCTCGCGGGAATCGGCGCAGTAGAAGTTCGTCGCCAGCCAATGATCATCTCTGGCAGGCTGGTGACGTTTGAAAAATCAAATCACAAGCCATATAACACACTATATTTATAAATATAGTGTGTTAAATGGCTTCTGTGCTCCCTGTTGGGTCCTTTTCATCAGTTGGTCCCAGCAGAGAGCACAGATAACTAAGTGCACAAAACACTACACATTTAGCCCCAGATTAACCCCTTGATCACCCCTGTCAATCACTAGTGAAAGTGGAAAAAGTGACAACCGCTATTTCTGTCCTGACCACCCTGCCCTATACTTAGGGGAGTGTTTCCAGAAGTACCACACACAGGTACACTTAGTATAGGGATTGCATTACACAGGATAGGCACACAGGGCTCTTTCACACAGAGCTGCTGCAAACCTCTCCTTTCACCTGGGACAAAGTGCATAATGTACTTCGCCACATCTCTGGGCGCTATGCACATTGTCCCAAAGGCAAAAAAATAATAAAAATCACAGGTAAGCAAAAAAGTTAATGTTCCAAAAGTTCAAAAAAGTTAATGTTCTGTTTCAAATGTTATATAAAGTTAATGTTAATAAATTGATTGTGTTGGGGCCTGTTTTTTTTACCTTCTAGGTGGACCAGCACTGATGTGCATTCTGACAGAAGCATTGCGCTGCTGTCAGATTACACAAAAGTTGGTGTATGCAGCGCTGCAAGACGAGATTTCTCCTCTGCAGTAAAAGATACGTTTGCCGAGGCATTGGATGTTGGGCAGAGCTCCTATGTCCTGGCAGACGCCTTTCCCCCTCTTCTTTTTTACATTTTTTGGCAGAGATTTTTTCATCCACATTGATCTATGCGAATGAAGAAATCTGTGCCGTTTTTTTTTTTCTTTCAGCCCAGAGGCTGAACGGAAAAAAAAAAAATCTTATTACCCGTATGCTCAATATAAGGAGAATAGCAGAAACTCCTAATGCTGGCCATACATGTAATGATTGTGGAGACCCTCAAATGCCAGGGCAGTACAAACACCCCACAAATGACCCCATTTTGGAAAGAAGAAACTCCAAGGTATTCGCTGAGGGGCATATTGAGTCCATGAAAGATTAAACTTTTTGTCCCAAGTTGGCGGAAAGGGAGACTGAGGGAAAAAAAATAAATAAAAGATTTCCGCTAACTTGTGCCAAAAAAAAATAAATAAAAAAAAATCTATGAACTCGCCATGCCCCTCATTGAATACCTTGGGGTGTCTTCTTTCCAAAATAGGGTCACATGTGGGGTATTTATACTGCCCTGGCATTTTAGGGGCCCTAAAGCGTGAGAGGAAGTCAGGAATCCAAATGTCTAAAAATGCCCTCCTAAAAGGTACTCATTGGAATTTGGGCCCCTTTGCTGCAAAAAAGTGTCACACATGTGGTATTGCCATACTCAGGAGAAGTAGGGCAATGTGTTTTGGTGTGTATTTTTACATATACCCATGCTGGGTGAGAGAAATATCTCTAAAAGACAACTTTTTACATTTTCTTTTAATACAAAGTTGTCATTTGACAGAGATATTTCTCTCACCCAGCATGGGTATATGTAAAAATACACCCCAAAACACATTGCCCTACTTCTCCCGAGTACGACGATACCACATGTGTGACACTTTTTTGCAGCCTAGGTGCACAAAGGGGCCCAAATTCCAATGAGTACTTTCAGTATTTCAAAGGGCATTTTTACGCATTTGGATTCCAAACTACTTCTCACGCTTTAGGGCCCCTAAAATGCAAGGGCAGTATAAATACCCCACATGTGACCCCATTTTGGAAAGAAGACACCCCAAGGTATTCCGTGAGGGGTATGGTGAGTTCATGTAAAATTGTATTTTTTGTCACAAGTTAGTGGAATATGAGACTTTGTAAGAAAAAAAATATATATAATCATTTTCCGCCAACTTGTGACAAAAAATTAAAATTTCCATGAACTCACTATGCCCATCAGCGAATACCTTAGGGTGTCTACTTTCCGAAATGGGGTCATTTGTGGGGTGTTTCTACTGTCTGGGCATTGTAGAACCTCAGGAAACATGACAGGTGCTCAGAAAGTCAGAGCTGCTTCTAAATGCGGAAATTCTCATTTTTGTACCATAGTTTGTAAACGCTATAACTTTTGCGCAAACTAATAAATATACACTTATTGCATTTTTTTTATCAAAGACATGTAGAACAATAAATTTAGAGAAATTTATATAGAAATGTAGTTTTATTTGAAAAATTTTACAACTGAAAGTGAAAAGTAATTTTTTTTCAAAAATTTTGGTCAATTTCGATTAATAACAAAAAATGTCAGCAACAATTAAATACCACCAAATGAAAGCTCTATTAGTGAGAAGAAAAGGAGGTCAAATTCATTTGGGTGGTAAGTTGTATGACCGAGCAATAAACGGTGAAAGTAGTGTAGTGCAGAATTGTAAAAAGTGGTCTGGTCCTTAAGGGGGTTTAAGCTAGGGGAGCTGAGGTGGTTAAGGGTTGCAGAAGTGATAATGTGCTAATCAAAGGGTGGTTATTCTTAATGATGCAATGGATAATGACCGAAATCATGGGCCATGCATTTATATCCATCAGCGCTGGAGGGGACCCACAAATTGATTTCCTTAACACTTGTACTTTGTTGCCAGGATCTCCTGCTCCAATAATGTCATCCATTACACACTGCCATTATTGTCTAAAAAAGTAAAGGAAACATTGTAATAAAGAACTGCAAGTTCTGGCAGTAAACTCTTATAATAGGAGGTTTTCAAGGTAAAATGAAGTCCATTTCAGGATTCAATATAAAAATATTTAGGTTTATTCATAAACGTACATCATTCAGATCTTAGCCAATAAGAAATGTTCAAATTACCAAGCAAAACAAAAGTGATTCTATTAAATTATACAACACTTTGTACTGTACAAAGAAAACACTTTAAATAACCAAGCAAAAATATATACAAAGTATAGATCATTTTAAAGGAAATTCACATCCGTTATTATATAAAGCTTTTATTTTTTTGGAGCTCATCCTCATAAAAGGTCTACTGTTTAAACATTTGGGGGGGGCTACATTCCCATGGGGGTGTGATGGCGGTGTCTCATACCAACCCATAATACCGTGAGTATGGGCTGGAATTCACACCATCCCAGATCACTATGATGCAGCGGGTTCAGCTCACATGAGCCGTGGTTGGTCTGGGAAACGTGGCCATCCCACAAACCGCACATGGCTATGTGAATACAGCCTTACACACCAGCTTCTGGCAAATGTAAAGGGAGGGGGAAATAAAGGCCACAACAGTAATGTACAGTCTCAGTATACCAGGCTGCACTTCCTGAGCTGTATATTCACGTTTTGGAGATTAAAAACATGCATCAGATAGTGGTACAGCATATAATGCTTCCATCACATTATGAGCCTTCCAGTGGAGGTATATGTCAGGAGGATCTCATGGCATACACCCCTGCTGCGACATTCCACTGTATACAGTAAGAGGCGCTTTCAATGGGGTCCCATTGTAGAATTAACGTCTTGTGCAGTGTATTTTTTTTCCACTGAATACCTTTGTATGGAATAGCGTACCAAATTATTCCATAATACTGCAAGAAAGGATACCTTCCTGGTGGTAATCTGAAAAAAATATATATATATATATATATATATATATATATATATATATATATTATTTTTTTATTTTTTATTTAAGGGTCCATTCACACGTCCGCAAAATGGGTCCGCATCCGTTCCGCAATTTTGCGGAACAGGTGCGGACCCGTTCATTTTCAATGGGGCTGGAATGTGCTGTCCGCATTTGTGGATCCACACTTCTGTTTCGCTAAAAAATAAAAAAACGGAACACACATTGCCGGTGTCAGTGTTTCGCGGATCCACAAAATACATACGGACGTGTGAATGGACCCTAAAAGGAGAAATAAAATATTCCAGGATTTAACTACTGATCTGGAGAATAGTTTGGGATCTGAACCCCAGCCGATCGCTGTTCTCGAGAGTAGCTCCAGAACTAAACAGCTCCGTCCATTGTGCAGTGGATGAAGCTGGTTATTGCAGGGCTGCTGCCATCAAAATCAATGGAAGCAGCACTATAGTAACCAGTTTCACCCATTACATAATGGATGGAGTTATGTTCTTGCACAGCTGATCAGCCGGGTGCTGGACCCTTACCAATCTGATAGTGATGGCCTCTCTGAGATTGCCAAATTTCAGCACTCCAGCTGCGGTGAAACTACAACTTCCAGCATGCAAACATGCTCGCTGTTCTTTTAACTCCCATAAAAGTGAATTAACCCTTCTGGGAGTTATCGTTTGTGAACAGCTGGAGTGCCGAGGGTTGCTGATATTCCTGGCCTATCTTGAGGACAGGCCATCAATAGTAAAGTTCCCTGAATGCCCCTTTAAGATATTATTAAAATACCTATTCATACAGATGAATGGTAATCTGTGGGCTTTAATTTCATAGAACCCTACCTGACACAGGCCAAAAAGACATTCTTTTGACGTCTATCAGGTGACTGGAGTCCTATAGCTACATCCAGTGAAGGCTCTTAATGTGATGTGAACAGAGCATTACTGGAAAGAATAACATGCTGAACGTTCTGTACTATTGTAGACTAGCAACTTTTATTTGAGCAATTTACTAAATTGCTACATAAAAGGGCAACCTGTCTGAAGTTTTTGACTATGGAATTCAGGGTATGAATGAATGAAATGGTCTCTGATAAACATATTTGGGATGATCACATGAGCAACAACAAATACCCGGAAAATATAAGTCACTGACAGGTTAAACCTGTGAATGCACTTGTAAGAAGTGTTATCCACAGTCTTGGCTTCTGTGCCCAGGGACCAATGGACATCATAACATATCTTTTATCAGCAGCTCCCTGGATACAGTACAACTTTATATTGCACTAAACAAAACCAAAATTAAAGGCTATGACACCTTTTGGGGCATTTTTTTAATTATTGCATTGTACTCATTTTGAGCTAAAATCTTTTTTTTCAATTGCTTTAGTAAAAATTTTGAACCACTGTCTTTGTGCAGCCTTGAGTTTCTTTAGTATCAGGATGCTAATTTTCACCCTGTTGTCAGCTCAGCTGACAACTCCTTATCCCTGACCTTATAAACACTGAGCTCAATTCTTATCCTTCTGATAATAATGTGGCCTATGACCCTTTAGTAAATTTAGAGATTAGGGTTATTAGATGACCTCACACAGCTAGAAAAAAAAAACCCCAAAAAAAACCTGTTAAATCTTTGTGACAGAACGGCTCAATATTTTTACTAAAGACCAACAGAATTTATTTATTTTTGCCCAAAATGAGCAAAATGAAATCTTAAACAATATTGCCCCTGAAGGTGTGCATAGCCTCTAACCCTTGGAGGTAATACATCTTTGCCATATAGCATTATTTAGCTTGAATCTACACAACGTAGATATCGTAGTTTTATTCCGGCCGCCTCTAGGCATGTTTGCCGTACGGCCGCCCGCCGTCATAGTCAATGGGACCGGAGCGGACCTCCGGCAGCACGCGTGCACTAGTGGCAGCACGGATCCGGCAGGCTGCTGCTAGTGTGAAAGTAGCCTAAAAAGAGATTGCGTCATGAAGACAACCCCTGCCCATATATACATCACTAAGGAGGGTCCCCGTTTATACCCCTTTAAGTAGAAATGAATATTTTGCAAGTTGCTCAACATTATATGGTGCAATCATTTAATGAGAATAAAAATATACAACTTACGTTGACTGAGCACCTAAATGTAAGGGATCTTGTCTCACCGTGTAGCCCAAATATGAACACAGAACCAAAGAAGAGACCAATGGTGGATTTACATGGCCCGAGGAGAAGCCGATTGCTGGGAAGGAAGCGTTCCTTCCTGACAAATGGCTGCTCGTTCAGTGGGGGTGAAGCTCTGCGTTATGAAGTATGAAGGTGATCAATGGTTACTGTGATCGGTCCTCCTCATACAGCTGCGTTGTTTCTGGACAGCAGGTTGCTATTTGCCCAGCACAATCTACTGCCCAGAAACAATCATTTCGCTCGTTCATTGAGCAAGCTGCTGCACCTTTAGACGGGCAGATTATCAGGAATAAAATGGTCAAAGGACAAAATAAAAAGTTTGTCCCTGATAATCTGCCCAAAAATCAGGTCGTGTAAACTTACTACAGGTCCTTTCAGAATAATAGATTTCACTATGAGTAAACCTTTTGGCTAAAATATATTATTCAGGGGAATTAACAGATGAACATTGTTGAACATGTAAAAACAACCATTCCTTCCTATAATGCAGGGATGGCCAACCTGCGGCTCTGCAGCTGTTGTAAAACGTCAACTCGCACCATGCCCTGCTGTAGGCAGTCTGGGCATGCTGGGAGTTGTAGTTTTGAAACAGCTGGAGAGCCTCAGGTTGGCCATCCCTGCTATAATGTCTTCCATTGTAACACTCCATTCTTCTCATTATACACTCACAGAAAAACATGTGCAGCAGTAAGGCCCCTTTCACACGGGCGAGTTTTCCGTGCGGGTGCGATGCGTGCGGTGAACGCATTGCACCCGCACTGAATCCTGACCCATTCATTTCTATGGGGCTGTGCACACGAGCGGTGATTTTCACGCATCACTTATGCGTTGCGTGAAAATCGCAGCATGCTCCTCTTTGTGCGTTTTTCACGTAATGCAGGCCCTATAGAAATGAATGGGGTTGCGTGAAAATCGCATGCATCCGCAAGCAAGTGCGGATGCGGTGCGATTTTCACGCATGGGTTCTAGGTGACAGTCTATTCACTGTATTATTTTCCCTTATAACATGGTTATAAGGGAAAATAATAGCATTCTGAATACAGAATGCTTAGTATAATAGTGCTGGAAGGGTTAAAAATAATAAAAAAGTTAACTCACCTTCTCCTCCTGTTCGCGTAGAGGCCGGTCTGTTCTTTAGCTGTGGCTGAAGGACCTTTGATGACGTCAGATCACATGCTCCATCACCACGGTGATGGACCATGTGATTGGAGCATGTGATCTGACGTCACCTCAGGTCATTCAGTCCACAGCTAAAGAACAGACCGGGATCTACGCTAAAAAGAGGAGAAGGTGAGTTAACTTTTTTTTATTATTTTTAACCCTTCCAGCACTATTATACTAAGCATTCTGTATTCAGAATGCTATTATTTTCCCTTATAACCATGTTATAAGGGAAAATAATACAATCTTCAGAACATCAATCCCAAGCCCGAACTTCTGTGAAGAAGTTCGGGTCTGGGTACCAAACATGCGTGATTTTTCTCACGCGAGTGCAAAACGCATGACAATGTTTTGCACTCGCGCAGAAAAATCGCGCATTTTCCCGCAACGCACCCGCCTCTTATCCGGGCAAAAAACATGACGCCCGTGTGAAAGAGGCCTAAGGCAATACAAACTGCCAATGGCAATTTTTTTATTACCCCCTGTTTCACTACGCAACGTAGTAGGATACAAAACCAAACCAGACCACAACAACACGTGCATAACCCAAGTCTTAACCCTGGTTCAGGAGAAGGTTGTTCCTGCCACACATGAAAGCAGTGTAATAAGCCATAGGCTACTCTGTTAACCCCAACTAACACTACATATACAGAAAGCATATAGTAGAAACATAGCACAAAATCTAATTAAACAATCTCAATATATAAAAAGGTATTTGTAAGTAAACTGACCCCTGAAAGCCTGTTCTGTGTCAATACAGCATGTGTGATTACGTCCGAGATAATTTACTTATGAACTACCTTTTTAATTTCAGATTCAATTGTTTATATATATTTGCTTTTTTTTTTTTTGCACTATGTGCATTTTTGCATATATCTAGTGTTCGTTTGCATCAACAGAGTATCCTATGGATTGTTACATTGCTGGCTTTGTCCTTCAACTCAATCGCTGAATTCAGGTGGCCATTAGGACACGTATGTATGTAGACATCCATATGCTTCTCAGAGACTCGGAAAATGGATAAGAATGGTGCATGTTGTGAGCTTCCCTGCATGGGTCAATGTATGGATTGCACCCTTCACCGGGTCTGGGTGATGTGCAGACTGGATAGCCCATGGAAGGAAAGGACTGTTGTCTGAATCAGGACTTATGCTTATGTGCTTTTTTTTGTCCGTTTTTGCTTTGCATTGCGTTGCGTAGTAATGAAGAGGAAGGAGGTGCAGTCTGTTATATGTTTGTGAGTGTGTGATAACTTTTTGCCTATTGTTATGTAGCCATAATGCTTGGTTTGACAATGTATATTCTTATCTATTTGCCATACTGAGAAGCAGTGAGTACAACAGCCTTCAGAAGGGCTTCCCTATAAGAAGACTGTAATTTATTAGCTAGAGCATCCAACTTTCCATTGTTTTATCCGTTTAAATGGAGTTGAAGCATTGCTTGCTGAACTAAAGGCACCACGTTTGCCTGCTCTCACACCATACAACAGTATTGTTCTGCTTTTACAACTTACGGCTGACAAGTTCACTTGGGCTTCAGTTAAAGAGGACCTGTTACCACGAAATACAGTGCAATCTGCAACAGAGCAGACAGATCTGAGGAGAGCAGTTTTAAATGTATATTACAAGTTTAAGGCTACATGCACACAACTGTATGTGTTTTGCGGTCCGCATATTACGGATCCGCAAAAAAAAAAACTAAAAAAAAAAAACGGATGACATCCGTTTTTTTGCGGATCCATTGTAACAATGCCTAAAACGGACAAGAATAGGACAGGTTCTATTTTTTATTTTTTTTTGCGGGGCTACGGCACAGACATACTGATGCGGACAGAACATGGCGTGCGGTCCGCATTTTTTTTTGCTGACCCATTGAAATGAATCAGTCCACATCCTAGCCGCAAAAAAAAAAAAAAACACGGAACGGACACAAACAAAAATACGTTTGTGTGCATGTAGCCTAACAATCTTTTTCACATAAAACTATGCATCAATCCGCTCAGCTCCTCCTGCTTTCTAACATGCTGCCTGCAGATTGTAATGCATTTTCATGGTGACAGGTTCCCTTTAAGGCTTAGTGGTTTACATAAAAAGACGAGTTGTTGAACGGCATTTAATTAGATTCCAATTGCTCTGGGAGAAGCAGAGCTCCCAGACTGGTAGAACTAGTTTCTCGGTACATCTTAAGTGGTGTCATTTTGTAAACATGTAAGGTTTGCTCTAAATCACCTACCTTTACAATAAGCTGGAATAGGAAGATAAATGCTTGCAATGGCATAAAAAAGCAATACAATGGAGTAAGCAAAGTAGATGCGTGTACTTTCAAATCTTAAAAATAAATAAAAAATGCTGGAGAGAACACAAAGTTGCACTAAATGATTGAGCAACCACATACACAACAGCTAGTAGCCTTAGTATACTTGTTATGTGGCCCACTTTGGGCTATCTACCCTCTTGACTATCATATACCATGGTCAGCGGGCAGTAACACAGCTATTAGCCCTTATGTAAACATTGTTGCCCAATAAAATAGTTTTGACTGCAGAGCCTCTTCAGAAGCGAAGCGCGTATCCGGTGCCGTTCCAGCAGGTTCGACCTGCACCATTTGCATCTGTACGTAGAGATTTTTTTTTTTTTTTTAACTACAACAATCTGGCACTTAGAAGATGGAATAGCTTTACATCCACACTCTCCTGCAATATCTTTGTAAGTAGAAAAGGCTTGAGATTTGGCCCTGCTTGAATAGAGGACGCAAGATGGTCATGTTGGGCCAGAAGTTGGTCCTGTCCGTGAAGAGGACTCTTGGTTGACCTTTCCTTTAATACAAATAAATTGGTCCTGCAGGTGCCTCAGCTCATAACCAAGTGGAATGCATCTACATGAGCAGCAGAAGCCAGTCTTTTAGGCATTTGTCATACATTTGTGTCCTGCAAAAGAGGTTCTTTGCCCTCCCCAGGTGCTGGGGGGCTATGGGGATGGCTGTGCCCTGCTCCATGTTTTTTCCAGTTGCCGCTGCGAACGTTCATATTGGTATGTTCTGGAATAAACAAAGCTACAAGTAGAGCAAGAAGCACAGAGCAGGCTCCAAACAGGAATGGAGGTCCAGGGATGATAGAGTTCTAAAGGGAAAAAGAGAAACTTAAATGAGGATGTCAAGAAATTTAATTTAGTAGTTTTACATTCCTACCAGATGTTCGTAACACTCAAACAGAAAGAAAAGCTGTATTAAATATAGTTCTGCTCCGTTTTTAGTGCAGTTAGCCAACACCTGGGGTGGATAAAAAAAACTAAGGAAACTAAGAAGAAAGGATTTCAGCTTCTCTCCTTCGTATTCACTCTTCTGTTTGGACCATACAATTGCATGTGTCAATCTAGCCTTAAATGCTAACCCTTTGGGGGAATTTTTGTTTAAATATTGCTTTGTACTCGTATTGAGCAAAAAAAAAAAATTTTTTACAACTGGCCTTTATTAAAAATTTTAAGCCACTGTCTTTGTGCAACCTTAAGTTTATCTAGTAGCAGGATCTGAATTTTCACTGTGTTCTGTCAGGCAGCTCAGCTGATGGCTCCTTATCTCCTAATTTTTAGCCTAAAATTCAATACCGAAAGTGTACAGAGCCTTTAAGATATGAAGACAACCTATGTCCATATGTCCTATGTGAGAAAACTGGAGTCCTGAGCAGGAGAGTGACCACAGGGGACTCCCTTTTCCCTACGAGCCACAAATGAGAGCCATTCTATATGAGCATCCTCCGTTCTTGCACACTAGAGCCATCCTTGTATCACATGGATCGCAATTCTTCTAAATTACCGCAAATTGCTTTGCATAAGGGCATGTCCGTTGGGACACGTCTTCTAGCAAACCAGCTGTTTGCTTGGGGTGGCAGGAGCAGGACTCACACATCAGCTGATCGATGCGGAGCATACATTTTGAAAGGGCTGACCCGAATTAGACAGACCATATAAACTAGTATATTATCTTTAGGGTATGTTCAGACAGCAGATTTTTTACAGAAATTTCTCAGAAATATATACAATAAAACCAGTGTTCACATATGTGAATGTGGAAATAGCAGTAAAGCACCTGTTGCAAATGTGTTGTTGTCACCTTATCCCTCAGCTCTGATTCTCCTATAGGGTTTTCATCTAGTTCCACATGAAAAATGTAAAATATGAAACCATACAGAGCAGGCCCAAGTCCATTGCACAATCCTCGGATTCCTGTGATCATTCCCTGCACAACACCTGCAAAAGGAAGGGAAAAAAAAAAATATATATATGTTTGCTGCTTCATGCTCATCACCAGGCTTCTCCCCCCAAACGGCAAAGTCATAAATCTCGACACCCATTTCGGCTGGAGGCAGATAGCAGTGTGCCATCTGTTAAAAATGTGACAGCCCGGTGTCCTGGACTGACCATGGCTCATTTGACCTGAACTTACATCTTAATGATTCTTACCTTACTCACATAATAAAACTGCGTCATATTGCGTTTTGCTAAAAGCTGTATCTGAGGGGATGAGTCCCGAGATTCATGAGGAGTCAGCTCTTTCCACCTTTCAGCCTCTGATTAACATATTTTGGCCCCAAAACAATCAGTATTGAGGGTGGGGAGAGCCGAGTCCTCATGAATATCAGAAATCGTTGGCTTGTGCTGTGTAGGTGAAGCGGTTCAATACCGTTTTTACAAAATGGATGGGTCTGTTAAAGAAAGTCACTCAATCTTTAGCTTAGAGGATCTTTTAGTGGTTTAGTGACAGATTCCATTTAAAGGGGTATCCCGGTTATATGAAGTTATCCCTTATCCACAGGATAGGGTATTGGTGGGGGTCCTACTGCTGTGACCCACGGCGATCATGAGAACAGGGACCCCGTACCCTGTGGAGCTCCCTGAAATAAATGAATTGGCTGGTCGAGCATGCGTGCCACCACTCCATTTATTTCTATGGGAGCTCCAAAGATAGCCAGGTAAAGAGCTCAGCTATCTCTGGAGCTCCCACAGAAAATAATTAAGCGACTGTGGGCATGCTTGACCAGCCATTCCATTCATTTTGGCTCTACAGGGTAAGGGGTCCCCATTCTCTTGATTACCGAGAGTCACAGAAGTAGGACCCCCACCAATCTAATAGCCATCATCTATCCTGTGGATTAGGGATCGACCGATATTGATTTTTTAGGGCCGATACCGATAATTTGTGAACTTTCAGGCCGATAGCCGATAATTTATACCGATATTCTGGGAATTTTCATTTAAAAAAATAAAATAAAAATTCCTACACAAATCTGCTTAAAATTAATGTTTATTGTTAATGTGTAGGGTATTTTTTTTGTAACTTTTTTTTTTTTTTTTACTAACTTTTAGCCAGATCTATCAGGGTGAATAGTACCTTACACTCTCCCTGCTGCCCTGTGCTTTGTGCACACAGCAGCATGGAGCTTACTATGACAGCCAGGGCTTCAATAGCATCCTGGCTGCCATGGTAACCGATCGGAGCCCCAGCATGACACTGCTGGGGCTCCGATTGGAGGAGCAGGAGAGAGGGGATCCTGTGGGGTGGGGGGGGGGCGCACTGCGCCACCAATGCTTAATACTGGGGGGGAGCGCACTGCGCCACAAATGTCTAATACTGGGGTTGGGGGGGGGGGGAACGACGACTGCACCACCAATGTCTAATACTGGGCTTGGGGGGGGCGCACTGCGCCACCAATGAAGATTAATCTCTCATTTATTCATATACAGGAGGCGGGAGCTGGCTGCAGAATCACATAGCCGGCTCCCAACCTCTATGAGCAGTAGCTGCGATCCGCGGCACCTGAAGGGTTAACTACTGCAGATCGCAGCTATTGCTTATAGAGGTCGTGAGCCAGCTATGTGATTCTGCAGCCAACTCCTGCCTCCTGTTCAATTTGAATAAATGAGAGATTTCTCTTTTTTGGTGGCGCAGTGGCCACAGCCCCTCCCCTTCTCTTGTCCCCTGTCCTCCCATTGGCGGCAGCAGCACAGGGGGAGGAGACACTGCTTCCTTCTCCCCTGTGCTGCTAAGGGGAACACGGAGAGCGCTGTCAGCAGCGCGATCTGTGTTCCCCATACGTTATCGGAATATCGGCAAAATAGATGCCGATACCGATCAAAATCCTGAATATCGGCCGATAATATCGGTAAAACCGATAATCGGTCGATCCCTACTGTGGATAGGGGATAACTTCATACAACTGGAATAGTTCTCTAAGGTTGTGCACCATAATAAATGTTTGCATGTCATTTACATTTTTGTTTTTACAGAAAGTTCCATTAAAGAGGTTGTCCATCAGGGCACTGATGAAGTATTCAGAGGCTATAAATAGCAGACAGAATTACAGAGTTGGAATCCATACCTGTCTAAATACATAGCGCCCCATAGGAGTGGAGAGGAAGCAGTGCATTCACTGCAGGGAACTTTCAAAAATAGCTGCTTATACGTCCACTTTTGGAAGTTCCATAGTAGTGAATGGCGTAAGCCACGCTTACACAGCCTCCTCTCTATTCCTAGCAGCGCACTATGGGGCCCCAAGTCTGAGCCAGGTGCGGTTTCCAGAGGGGGAATCCTGTGGGTTTGTCATAAATGTCCAGATGGGAATAACTGTTTAACTGCTAAACCAGGACCTGTTAAAAGTTAATATCCTGAGTCAGGTTAAAACAATCCAGAGCCACTTTGTTTTTTATCTACAATTGTCTAAGGAAGTCAGATTTATGAGATGTCAATCCAACTGCAAAGAGCCCATTAATTTCAAGGAGGTCGTGGACTCCATCTCCCAATCAATTTAGTGGAGAGATAAAACCACCATCGGGAACAGTTTGCTGTCCACATCATTCAGATTCCCACGTGTCAGTTCCTATTGTGTTTTGTTAAAAAAAAAAATTATTATTATGATATATATATATATATATATATCTGATGTCTTACAGTAGCAGCAAACTCCTGATAATATATTTGTACAGTACAGTCAAAATACCATCAGGGAGCTCATGATTCAGGCAGTGTCATCTACATACAGAAGGTACAAACAGCAACACAACCACATGCAACCAATCAGAAGATGCCACTGGTATACCCGAATTCCAATCAACTTACCTTGCTGGTCCGCATCGGCAGTCCGAGACACCAAAGCACTTACTGCAGGAAAAGTAATGCTGGACATAGCGGCCACAGCTCCTGCAGCCCACATCATCCTGCAAGTGACAGCATATGGAAAAAAAAGTTACAAGAGGCAACAAAGACCTCAAACCTAAAAGTAAGTGTAACAATTCATTTCCTGGGGTTTACAATAGAAAAAGGGACTGCACTTGCTTTAAAAATACTGCAAGTACTACTAAACAGTTAAGAGGTTTTGCCAAGATAGAAATGCCACTCTGTGGGACTGCCGGAGGTAGCAGAACGCTGTACTTGTCAGTCTCCTGTAGTCCCCAAAATGATCCGAGCAGCATGCCTCAGGCAGCCTCACCATTCATACATGGGACCCCTGTTCTTATGTCCGCTGAGGTTTCAGCGCTCGGACCCCACTGACCAGACACTCATCCTCTATCCTGTGGATACGTTTCTTTCTTGGCACAATCCCTTTAAACATCTGGTATTAGTCTGAAGCTTCTCTAATCTCAGCCATGAATGTGGAAGAGTTTGTTGTACAGTGTGACCTACCAACCGTATATTACTTCCTGTACACTACAACTGGAGGCTGTGCTAAATAACAGCAGAGGACATTTACTAAACTAAACACACCAGAATCGTGACTCAATTTGCAAACAAAAAAAAAAGCTAACTTTGGGGGCTACAACAGCAGGAATATCATCAAGGATTTGGGAGATATACAATTGGGGTTAAAGATAAGTGAATTCATTTGTGCAAATCGCTGGGTTCGTCCAAGCGTTCTTGAGCTGTGAGGGCTGTCCCTGCTACTCAAGAGGGTCCCTCCTGCCGCTTGATTGACAGGATATCTTGCCACGCCCCGATACTCTCACTCCTGCGCCTCTGCTCCAAGTAGTGCGGGCAAGTGCAGAGACTAGGCTGCTACGATCACCATCAGAGCAGCAAATCCCCCTGTGCTTGCACCGCTACTTGGAGCGGCAGCACAAAAGCGAGATTGTCAGGACCTGGCAAGGTGACCAGCCCTGTCAATCAAGTGGCCGGGGGGAGCCTCCTGAGCAGCAGGGACAGACCCTCACAGCTCAAGAAGCCTTTTTGATGAACAAATCTATCTGTACAAATCGATTCCCTCATCTCTATTCTAAACCAAACAAACCCTTTGATATTTGGGCTCCACGAACACAGCACACGGATGAAAACATGGTTAGCTGTATTTTTCTGCCGATAGCATAATGACCCGTTAATTTCTAAGGGGCGATGCAAACATCCATATTTTTGGTGGCCGTTCTGCTGGTCCTATTGTCTGTATTGTAGACAAGAACAGCCTTTTCTATAGATGGATGTGCAATAAATAAGGAATGAATCAAGAAGGTATCTGTATTTAGAGAATCTCTTTATGGACTGAAACACGGCCATGTGCATTAGGCCTTACAGTAGATCATACCATTCCATCAGACTGACTCGCGACAGAATATCTGACAGCAGTGCACACGCTGACTCCATGAGCACACGGTGATTTCACCTCTATCTATGTGCCTAAGGCAGACTTGTTCAGGGAACACGTGGACTCGGTGCCGGCTCACTCACCACCTTCTCCAGTTTCAGGATGTGCTTATTTGTATTAACAGACTGTGAGCTCAGGACACAGCACTGAAAGACCTTCCCTGCAATCAGTGCAAAACAAGCATCCAGCAGCACCTGCTCCATCATAAGCCATGCCCTTACCAAGGTTCTGATCCAAAGCCGTACCAGGCCAACTGCAGTATCTGAAAACCGAGACCCAGCAGAATCGTGTTCTTGTTCCCAATTGACCTCATGAGTAAACTTAACACAATCGTCTGTACAAAAGAACAAAGGAAAATGATATATGACACGTACATGATTGTAAAGCGTACTAGTAATTGTGTATTCAAATACTAGAAATAGGTGACTAGCCAAGCAGCCCTATACTGATGGGGCACATTCAGGTATGGGATTCAGCCAGTTCCCTCAGGTTCTCCAGATCCGGTTGTTAAAATTACAGCTGGATCGGAGAACTGTGTTACCGGCTGAATCCCAGTCTGGTGCTCTGGCGGCGGCAGCTGGAGATGAGCACTTCCATTCCATAGTTTAGCTCCTTAGGCTTTTTAAAAGTTGGGTTGTATGTGTGTGTAGTGTATATATGGTGTATTTATGTGTATGTGTGTTGCATAGGTATTTTGCCGCATGTCCGTTGTTAAGTAGGGAACCTGTAGAGAAACAGACCCCTGGGCACATTGCAAATCATCATGAACCAGCTTTCAGTACAATGTATTAGAGAGGAGGTGCCGACTCTCCCGTTATTATAAATACTTCCATTCGCCATAAAATAACTGTTATTAATCATAGAAATGTATGAATGACAACTGGACATTACGATTCTTTTTGTCAACAGTAAGTCTCCCTGCACGCTCTAAGGGTCCAATTAGACAAAAAAATAAAAAATAATTTCAGTTAACAAGCAATGATCGACAATTTAGCAAGTCGTTTGTATTCAGCACAAAACAATTGCTAAATATTTTTCTCTATTTGCTCGTTAGGGTCCGCACCCGTTCCGCAATTTTGTGGAACAGGTGCGGACCCATTCAGTCTCTATGGGTGAGGACGTGAAGCGGAGAGCACTCTATGTGCTCTCCGCTTCAGCATTTGTGGAGCGTGGCCCCGAACTTCCAGGTTTCGGCCCCAAACTTCCGGTCCGCAGCTCCGCAAAATATAGAGTAGGCGTTTCTATAGGGGGTGCCGGCCGGGTGTGTTGCAGAGCCACAATTTGCGAGTCCACAACACACCATGGACGTGTGAATGGACCCTTACTGTGATTATTGCTCATTTGCCCCTAGAGCATTTACACTGCTAACGACTGGCAGGTTTCGGATTAGATAAGAGGACTTGCTTGTGACTAACGATAATCTTTCAATCAGGCAGGTTTGTCTGATCCTTGGAAAACTAAATTATTTATTGTTAGTCGTTTGATTGCTGCATGCTATTACAGGTGACCATAACTTCTGAGATTTGAACATTATAGGAGAATTCAAGCGATGATCACTTTCAAATAGGCCCTTAAATCTGGCCAATCAGGGCAGTGTCAGGACATACCCTTTGGCCACTTTCAGACGAGCAATGCGTATATAGTCTGAATTTTTTGTTCCAGAATCCGCTGCTAATGTTAATGAATGAGTTATTCACATGGGCGTATAATTTCTGTCAGTATTTGAAATCCGCAGCATGTCCGAGTTTTGTGCGGTTTTGTTTCCCAATACGCACATTACAGTATGTGCAGTGCATAAATAATGAAGGAAGGAAGGAAGGAAGAAATGCCCATGTAAATCCTGAAGCAATCCTGGTGACAATACTGATGGTATATCAGGATCCTGAGCCAGAATACTGACGGATTTCAATATGCTCATCTGTAAAGGGGCTTTGACAATTGTAACACACAGGTCAATTTATTCATACACTTCCAGAAGGAATAACTGAGGAATGCTCCAGCATTATTAATGCATGGGTTATACTAGTATTTACCAACATAGAAATATGAGGACAGCTAACAGGTTGTCCACACATTGTACTTTTAGTGTTAAATGTATTTTAAGCCCAATGACCACACAGTTTATCTATCCTTAAAGGGGTATTCCTATCACAATGATCACTGTTTAATCTGTTAAAGAGGACCTTTCACCAGAATAAAACATCTAAACTAACTATACAGACATGTAGAGCGGCGCCCAGGGATCCCCCTGCACTTACTGTTATACCTGGGCGCCGCTCCGTTCTCCCGTTATAGCCAGGGGAACCTGCCAGCGCCTCCTTCTCCCATTCTGTAGCGCTGGCCAATCGCAGCATTCAGCTCATAGCCTGAGAGAAAAAAAAGCCTCTCGGGCTATAAGCCGAGCGCTGCGATTGGCCAGCGCTACAGAATGGGAGAAGTAGACGCTGGCAGGTTCCCCTGGGTGGAGCCTAACTATGAAGATACCGGGGGCTATAACGGGAGAACGGAGCGGCGCCCAGGTATAACTTCTGAGTGCAGGGAGAACTTCTGAGTGCAGGGAGATCCCTGGGCGCCGCTCTACATGTCTGTATAGTTAGTTTAGATGTTTTATTCTGGTGAAAGGTCCTCTTTAATGATGTGCCAGTGATCATTTTTGTAAATATATTGTATTGGCAAATTCCCACCCTTCTTGATAAAATTCTTTCCCTCCTACCTCATTGTTGTCATGGTATTGTCATGTCATTATGGTATCCCATAGATACAGCCACCGCTCGCCTCCCGAATTCATGGTCCGCGCTTGAACAGAAAACACTTTATTTTCACCCAGCCGGCCGCTTATTGCAGTCATGAACGCGCAACCTGCCGTGCATGCGCAAGGCTTATTTCTTCAGTGCCACATCTCACACAGAGCCGTGCATGCCCTGTATGCAGTGCAGCTCTGTATGAGACGCGGCACTAAAGAAATATGCTTTGCGCATGCGGCTGGGTGAAAAATAAATAGTCTTCTGCGCAAGCGCAGCCCAGGGATTCGGGAGAGAAGTGGTGGCCATAGGAAACGCATGAACGAGCACGCAAGGCGTGTGATGTAAGAAAGAGGCGTGGCAGGGCTTCACTCAAACTGCCTAAGCCTGCCCAGCCCTAGAAGCATGAATCCAGGAAGTGAACAGCAGAGCTGGCTGCAGGTGAGGACGAATTAACAAGATGGGAAAACCCCTTTAAGGGGTTGTCTCAGTTCAGCAAATGGCATTTATCATGTAGACGAAGTTAATAGAAGGCACTTCCTAATATATTGTCCATATTGCCTCCTTCATTTTTCCATTACATTATATACTGCTTATATCCAGGGGTTACGGTCACTGCTGCAGCACAGATACAAGGTGGCAAAGAAGGAACCTGCTGTGCAAGCGTGCCTATGTGAGTTCCCATGGTCCCAGCCACCAGAGGCGGCTCCTTTTCCTACAGTGTGCAAGCATGGCCACCATTGCATGATTGCAGGGTAGTCGTAATCCCTTGATATGAGCAGTGTACAACGTGCTAGAAAAATGAATGAAGCTATCAAAGGAGGCAATATGGACAATCACAATACATTAGTAAGTGCCTTGTGTTAACTTTGTCTAGCTAGAGACAAGTGAGTTGGGTCTTCGAGCAATAACCTGTTGCAACCATAACTTGCGTTGAAAGGGTATATATCATTTTCATAAACTACTGATATGTCATACTACAGATACATGATGTGGGTGCAGGTGCCAAATTCCCCTTCAATCTGTAAATCAAGATTCTCTCTTTGCCTCTTTGGTTCTGCCCAGCTCTGTCTACTGCTCCTCGGTGAGCACAGCGAGGTTTGTAACGCTTCTGCCCCTTGTTTTAGCAACTGTTGGGGTTCCCAGCACTTTGACCTTGACCAATCAATAAAACTTCTGACATGTCTCTATGACATACCAGCAGTTTGAGAAACCGATCGGAACACTTACGTTTCATCTGTATTTTCTCACCTGAGCAACAATGGACAAAATTCCCAAAACTGCAATGAAGGCGGCCACACTTTCTGGCGAAAATTTCATGATCTGATGGTAAAGAGAAAATAAATATCAGTAAAAACCTAAAAATGACTGGCTGCCACCAACTCACCATCATTGGGACATGCTCACCTGTCTAAGGTACAAGAAGAAGCTGGAATACTGTCCAGCCTCCGGGAGGTAGGAGAGGAACACGGTGATACAGATGAGCAAAACAATCGAGTCTTGGCCAACTTTCTTCAGAGACTGAGTGAGAAGAGAAGCAATTGTAAAACTCTACACAATACAAACTATTCAGACACAGCAATCTATTAAATACAGACAGCAGCTAAAGCAGGTACAGGCAGCACAGAGTAACAGCCGAGAGAATATTACAGGAACAAAACTAGTGTCAGATTCATGTAAGACAGCAGAGGTACAAGGAAACCTGTCCCCGGGTACTCTGCCCTATCAGGTGAAGCTAAACCCATGGGCACAATCCAGTTTGTCAATCAGGATGTAAGAACAAATGCTTTGTCTCTTTAGAAAGCAAGGCTCTAACCTGTGCCTCCCCCAGCATGCTCTGATTGGTATCTGCTCCTCTGTGTGAATAGGGGCTGGACCCTGGGACAGGTTGCTTGTGTCTCTTGATCATAAAGCACATTTAGCGTACAAGCAGAAAGCATCAGTTTCACTGCATGAAGTCCAGCAGCTTGCAAACAATGCAGAAGCAAAACATAGGCTGACCAAGCAAGGGGTTGTGCGGCGACTTCTATTAATGCCATATCCTCAGGACACCCCCCGCTGATCAGCTCTTTGATGAGGAGGAGGCGTGAAAGCTTCCTAGTCATGACACAGAGTCGTCTCCTGGGGAGTGCAATTACAAACACTCTCTCCATTGACATGAATGGAGCAAGTATTTATATTAAGGCTCATTCACACGACCGTATGAATAGGGATGCGAATGCGAATCCATTCATTTCAACGAGGGCACAAAATAACATAGCGGCTATCTACCCTATGTCTCCATGAAGGGGTAGCGCTAAACCTGTGCCCTATTCACTGTAGCAGGTATTGTAGCCAGACAATCCTACTGCACAATAATAGAGGCAGTGAGGGCACTATATAATATTGGTGGAGAGGCTAACATTATGTTACCCACTGAAGTCAAGTAGATCCCGGCCTTGTAGTTAGGTGTCTGGTTACATGCCATCTCTGAACTGACAGTGGCTGGTAATGTATTGAAGACACACTGCGTCACAGCAGCTTCATCAATAGATCCCAGTTATTCTATACCGCAGCGTGTACAGCCAACAATCACACTGTCGTTACGTAAGGGAACTATGAGGGGATACCTGGTGGTCCGCATCTACAGTTCAGAGTATCGACTAGTTTACTGTCAATTTTTTGTTTGTTTGTACACATTGAGGTAGGCCTCGCATACCCTCCCCTTTATTTTAACGTATACCTAATAAACTATGAAGTTTTATTTCATTTACAACATTTCCAACCACTGTGAATATGTATTAGCCTCCACCAGCGTTACAGTAAAGGCAATGGTATACACAGTATATAGTGTCATACAAGACAGATATAATCATGGGAAGGTTAGGGAGCTTTGTTTTCTATGGTTATGCTTCTAATACTCCCTTGATTCTGTAACTTGTGCAGTGTTGTCAATATACTGTGAAAAAAACACTAATTAACATGCTTAGATATATATATATATACACACACACTGTATTTTTTCACCTCTTAAGACACAAAAAGTGGGGGAAAAATGCCACAGCATCTTACTTATGGAGCGAAAACTAATGAGCGCGTCCATTACGGAAGCACTGATTAGTACCAGAGGACCGCGAGGCGGTGAAGGCTCTGTGGCTGTGCACAGCGTGAGGGTGCTCTGATCTAAATCACTGCCTGTGCCATCTGTATTAAGGGGGTGGGGGAGTGGTTCATTTGCACGCACACCGATTTGTCCACACAGCTACACAACCCACAAGCGGCTTACCTTTGGTAAAACTAGGCCTGGAAAAGGTTTAATAAACACTAAAACAGCATTCACATTGTCAAACAGAATTATAAAAGTGTTTAACATCTCGCATTGCAACGTCTCTCATGTCTTAGGGTACTTTCACACTAGCGTTTCTCTTTTCCAGCATAGAGTTCCGTCCTTGGGGCTCTATACTGGAAAATGGCCAAAAATTCGGACAACTTGACGGATCCGCCAGAGATAAAACAGTAGCATGCTGCGGTACTATCTCCGTCATGAAAAATCTCAAAGACTGAACTGAAGACGTCCTGATGCATCCTGAAGGTATTGTTCTCCATTCAGAATGCATGGGGATAAAACTGATCAGTTCTTTTTTTCCCCATAGGAATGTATTCGTACCGGATATGGTAGTCAAAACACCGCAATGCCGGACCTGTCCTTCTGGTCTGCGCATGCGCAGACCAAAAAAATAAAAAAAATAAAATGCCGTATCCGTTTTTCCAGACGACAACAGAAAGACAGATCCCGCATTTCAATGCATTTGTAAGACGGATCAGGATCCTGATCAGTCTTACAAATGCCATCAGTTTGAATATGTTTTAACAGATCCGGCAGGCAGTTCCGGCGATGGAACTGCCTGCCGGATTCCTCTGCCGCAAGTGTGAAAGTACCCTTACAGTTCCATGCTCACTACTGACAGATTTCTCTGCTTTGGCCACTGCAGTACACTGACCGTAGTGGGGAGGCGTTACAATGTAGTGAGTCGGAGAGTTAGAAGTCTCATTCACACATTGCAGCAGGGTTGATACTGTCTGCAGCAGTGCAGGAACCTCATCACACATTATACTTGGTCAGGGTAAAATGCCAGTGCAGCTTTTGATGTGGTTTTTGAGCCACATCAAGAAGTGGATCCAGCAGGAAGGAGGAGTCCTCTTCATTTATATCCCTCATTATTCTTTAATCCACTTTTGGCTCTGGTTTAAAAAAAAACTGAAGGAACAACATTAAAGGGTCACTGGCCTTTTACAAAACATTTCATATGTCGTGGGGACATACCAAAGGTGTTGATCAGTGTGGGTCTAAGTGCAGAGCCCCCCCCCCCCCCCCCCACAAATTGCTGGAACGGAGAGAGAGAGAAGTGCTCGTATATCATGCTCTCTCTCTTCACTGCAAGGGACAAAGGCGATACGGGCCCATAGACTTTTTGCTGAGTCTGTCTCAGGTCCTTGCACTAAGTCCAGGAGCAATCAAAACCTTTCATATGTTGGTATGACATCAAAAGTTTTATGAAATCTGAGTGACCCTTTATGAAAAAATAAAAAAATTACCTCTGCATGTGAAGCTACCCTTACTGAACAGTAAAATGTAAAGGGTTTCCATTTCCTATTCCAAAAGGAGCAGCAAGCTTCACATAAATCATATAGGCTATGTGACTCTTGCATCACGTCTTCAATGCCTGGGGGAAGTGACTTATATGGAGCAGAAAGGCCGGCTTGATGGCTACAAATTGACAACCCACGCTCCATTGCTGGAGAATCCGACCTTCGAGCCCTCCATTAAGGAAGTAAGCCACCTAGGATTTCTAAAATAGGTTGTGTGAGATCTCTCTCATTACATCTCATACAAATCAATCCAAGTAAGGCTACTTTCACACCTGCGTTCGGTGCGGATCCGTCTGGTATTTGAACAGACAGATCCGCACCGATAATGCAAACGTTTGTATCTGTTCAGAACAGATCCGTTTGCATTATTCTTTAGACTTTTTTTTTTTTTTAAACTGATCCGTCCTGACTTACCTTGAAAGTCAATGGGGGACGGATCAGTTTTAAAATGCACCATATTGTGTCATTAAAAACGGATCCGTCCCTATTGACTTACATTGCAAGTCAGGACGGATCCGTTTGGCTCTGCATCGCCAGGCAGACACCAAAACACTGCGTCCGCCTCCAGTGCGGAATGGAGGCAGAACGGAGCCAAACTGATGCATTCTGAGCGGATTCTTATTCATTCAGAATGCATTGGGACTAAACTGATCCGTTTTGGGCTGCTTGTGAGAGCCTTGAAACGGATCTCACAAACGGATCCAGAAAAGCAAGTGTGAAAGTAGCCTAAGTTATACCCTCTACTAAAAAATATTCAAGCTTATTGAGCCTTTCCAAAAACAGAAGCAAATTGGGAAAATCTAGGTGCGTCCTTTATAGAGACCAACACAAACTACCAAGAAATCCGATAAAATGGCAGAAGAAACCAAGGAGGCAGAAGAGTTAACAGTCCAAACTGCTTTGCTGAAGTGAAAGCTCAGCTCTGATTTGTTGCTTTGGGCAAAACGGACCCTTACATAAGAACCAATGCTTCTCAGCTAGACAAAGTAATGACATAGCTAGCTAACAGGACAATCAGACCCCTGGGCCGGGCAAAGGAAGTGGGCAAAAAGGATGGGAAAAGATGTCATTTACCATCGATAGTAAATTATGTTAATGAAGGGAACTCTTCGCCATGAAAGTGCAGTGCAATCTGCGGGCAGCGTGCTACAGGGCAGGAGGAGCTGAGCAGATTCATATATATTTTAAGTGGGGTAAAAATACATAAATTGGTAAAAAACTCTCTGCTTTTTCTAACTTAAAGGGAACCCGTCACCGGGATTTTGTGTATAGAGCTGAGGACATGGGTTGCTAGATCGCTGCTAGCACGTCCGCAATACCCAGCCCCCATAGCTCTGTGTGCTTTTATGGTGTCAAAAAATAAAATAAAAAATTTGATACATATGCAAATTAACCCGAGATGAGTCCTGTATGGGAGATGAATATACTATCAGCAGTACTGATGAAGGCTGTGTCTTTAATATCAGTAGCACATACCAGGGGCATGGAGAAGGAGCCTTGTCTGCAATACTGGCAAGTAATGCAACTACCGATAGTCACCAGTACTCAGTCCTCCTGCTACTAATGGGGTACTTAATAATGAAGACACATCACACTTACAAAACGTGAGCAATGGTCCCATGCAGGACTATGTAGAAGAGTGGGTTCTACATAAACCTGCAAGGGGACAGGGCTGACTAGAATAGGTGGGGTTATGTGGGCCCAGATACTGCAGGATAAGGGGACAGCAGAGCTGGAGGGAACGCCCGCAGAGCCAGAACAGAGTGTAGAAGTGGTTGAAAACCAAGTATAAGGCTTGCTGTGTGCATAGAAAAGATAGCTCACTGCAAAAAAACAGATGCACATTTTTTTTTTTTCCCTACAGCAGTGTAGTAACAATTTTCATGCACAAAAGGTGTCCAAAACCTTTAATTGTCTATGTACAAAGGGATATGCAAAAGGCAAAGAAAGTGCCCGTGCATCACAACACAAATCTCCACAATGAGCTAATTTGGACAGTTTAGACGGATCTAAATTTCATCGCACTGAAGCAGGATTGTCACTGTGATAAAAGCATAAGAAATGGAACCAATTCTGCAAACAAACTCAATTTTAGAATGATGGCCGATCCTTAGAATTAGATCTGTGGTGGTCCAAACCTCCACAGAACAAGAGAATGAAGTGGCAATTGCTGAGACCCCTATCCTGCAGTACCACCACAGTGACACTTCTCCAGGCAGCTGTTTGTGGTGGTGCCGCTCAGCCCTCAAAAAGCCCCTTTTGTTTGGTGCCCATATACCCCCAATAAGTGTAGCAGAGGCGTATCTCCCTCATAATTAAAAAGGAACGTGTTGAAATTTAGTTTATCTGATCCATCTTTCCCTTGACATCGCTTGTTGGGGGAAGAGCCAGCACACCTCCATACACATAAGAGGCTCCCACAAAAATTTGTGCCTATGTGTATGGACACCTCAATGATTGGCCTTTAATGTAAAATTTTGGAAAACTCCTTTAAAGTGTATTTGCCATATACCCTATGTAAGGGCCATATATTACAGGAACAAGTGTGTTCTATTAGGGGAAACAGCTGAAAGGATACAGGCACCAATATACAGAAGGCTTTCAGCCACCGCTGAGCGGAGCCAGGAAGTACTCCCCATGAGAACGGAGGACTCGTCGCTAGGATTCTGCTGTATTCTATGCACAGAGGGCCAACACCAAATTAATCTGCTCTCATTTTAAAACTCATAACAACCAAGAATTTATACAATTCATTTTTTTTTACAAATTTATACACCGTAATTTTTTCACTTACAGCAAATGGATCTGCTTGCTCCCAGGAAATTGGAGCTCCCCAAGATGCCGGCCTCATTTTCTCTGGAAGAGACTCTGGAACAGCCACCAAGATGAAACAGATGTCAAGAAGTGCAATGGCCGTTGCCAGCAGCACCACAAGTGAGTCTCCATACACATGGCTTAGGTAAGCCCCGATGGCGGGACTAGTGACCAAACTAGCTGCAAATGTGGCGGAAACCTGCAAATGGCAGTGATAAGGAATGTTAAAAAGAAGCAGTTACATATATAGCAGTGGTCTGTAAGCTACGTGTGTGTGTGTGTTATAAAAAAAAAAATAAATTCAGCTAATATCACTTTTGCTCAAATGTTGACAAATCTGTTTTAAAGGCCCACTGTCGGCAGATCTGTACCTATGACACTGGCTGACCTGTTACATGTGCACTTGGCAGCTGAAGGCATCTGTGTTGGTCCCATGTTCATATGTGTTCACGTTGCTGAGAAAATGTGTTTTAATATATTCAAAATGAGCCTCTAGGGGCAATGGGGGCGTTGCCGTTACACCTAGAGTCTCAGCTCTCTTTGAATCTGCTGCACTTTGACAGGGCCAAGCAGTGTAAACGTCATCACCCCTGGTCCTGTGCAGAGGGTGCGGCAGTTGCAGAGAGAGCTGAGCCTCTAGGAGTAATGGCAACGCCCCCGTTGCACCTAGATCCTCATTTGCACATACTAAAACTAAATTTTTCCCAGCAATGCAGGCACACATGAACATGGGACCAACACAGATGCCTTCAGCTGCCAAGTGCACATGTAACAGGTCAGCCAGTGTCATAGGTACAAATCTACTGACAGAGGGCCTTTAAGAATCAATGTGAGATAGGGATGTGAGGAGGTGTACCTCTGTAAATAGCATGGCATTGCACATATCATATTCCACTCATGCCCCGAAATTGTTGGGCGCTATTTACACAAGCAGAATCTCTGCAAAGCCCAAATCTCCTCCTGTGTGTACATGGGGATTTACTTTGTTGTCCTTCCAGAAAATGTGAAGGTGTTTATGGAAATAATTAACCAAGGCTGGTGGTAACCTCACATAGAAATGACCACACGTCACCAAGAGTCTGTGCAGTTTCCATTGTACAAGCACAGAAAAAGCAGCCACAAGATGGTCTCTTACAGAAATGTAGGTTGCTGGTTTGGGAGGCACGACACATCTATCAGATATCATGTGGATATGTCATGAACATGTAAAATATCATAATATTTTAGAATTGGACAAACATATTGTGAGGATTATTTCACCCATAGAATCTACTCCTGGATTTCATTATCAAACAGCTGCTGGTGCCATCACCCTCTCAGCCCTCTTAGAATACAGGATTTAACCTTTTTTTATACATACTGTACAGTCAAGAGGGCTAGCAATCACTGATGAGCAACAATAACGATTGAGTCCTTAGACTAATCCATACAGAAACTGATCAAACGAAATGTAAACTGTAAATGGAGAAAGGCAACACTATCGGCCAACTGCTACATGAAGCGTACAAGGCCCTAAAGGCTGCTTTCAGACGAGCGAGTTACACACTCCGGACTCTGAGGTCAGGACGGGAGCTGCTCTGCTAGCACTGCCGGGGTCACATAGCATTATACTGATTTATGATGCTATGTAACCCTTACAGTTGTGGAATGTTTTGGATAACACAGATAGCATTAGGTCAGTGTTATTCAAAACATTCCAGACCTCTAAGGGTTACATAGCATCATAAATCAATATAATGCTATGCGGAAGCCGGCAGTACTAGGAGTTCTGTACGAGAGTCTTATACTCGCGCTGCAAGTCTGGAGTGTGCAACTCGCTCGTCTGAAAGCGGCCTAAGAGAAAGTTCTGACATTTTTTTTTCTGCCTTGTACTTTACCCCAGCCTACTAGGAATCCAGGACAATTCTGCAAGTGTTAAAAGAGGATATCTGCACTAAAAATGATATTATGGATTTAGAAAATCAGCAGAATAGTCTAAAATCGAACTTTTACAGCTGCATATAAAATTGGAGTTTTAGTCACTAGTTTAGTACTTTACTATAATGTGGTCTTGAAGGATCCACCTACCAATCCATATGCCATGCTTCTTTCATGCTCCTGGGTAATATCTGCTACATAAGCAAATACTACAGAAAAGGTAACAGCGAATACACCAGATACAGAAATAACCGCAAAGTACCACCTAAAAAGACAAAAAAATAAAAATTAAAATAGGAGTTATGGGGTGCAATTATATATACATCAACATCAACAATGAAATTGCAATACCAAAAAGGAAAAGTTGTGTAATTCTGGAAATCACAGGATCGATAGGCATGTTAGGCTACTTTCACACTCGCATTTCAGGGTCCGTTTCAAGGCTCTCACAAGCGGCCCCAAACGTATCAGTTTAGCCCCAATGCATTCTGAAAGGATGCGGATCCATTCAGAATGCATCAGTTTGGCTCCGTTCCGCCTCCATTCCGCTCTGGAGGCAGACACCAAAACACTGCTTGCAGCGTTTTGGTGTCCGCCTGACGGTGCGGAGCCGAACGGATCCGTCCTGACTTACAATGTAAGTCAATGGGGACGGATCTGTTTACATTGACACAATATTGGTGCAATTGTAAACGGATCCGTCCCCCATTGACTTTCAATGTAAAGTCAAGAGTCCCTATTAATATACCATCGGATCAGACTTTTCTCCAATCCGATGGTATATTTTAACTTGAAGCGTCCACATTACCATGGGAACGCCTCTATGTTAGAATATACCATCGGATTTGAGTTAGATCGTGAAAACTCAGATCCGCCAGCATATTCTACCACAGAGGCGTTCCCATAGTGATTGGGGGGGGGGGGGGGGGGGTTTGTTAGCCCGTGGCCACTGCCACCAATGCTTTTAATACTGGGGAGGGAGGGGGCCGCACTGACCACAAATGCATTTAATACTGGGGGCACCTGAGGGGTTAATTGTGCGGATCACAGCCCCCTGTAAGAGATCGGGTGCTGCCAGGCAGCAGGGGGCAGTTATGTACACAGTTCTTAGTATATTCTAACTTGAAGGGTTCCCATCACTATGGGAATGCCTCTGTGTTAGAATACACTGTCGGATCTGAGTTTTCACGATCGTGAAAACTCAGATCTGAAAAAGCTGTTATGCAAACGGATCCGCACTGAACGGATACCATTGTTTGAATTTATAGGTGCGGATCCGTCTGTGCAGATACCAGACGGATCCGCACCTAGCGCAGGTGTGAAAGTAGCCTTAATGATATGCAAATGATAAAAATGGAAACAAAATATTCATCATCAAGATCCGCTGCTGGCAGTTCCCTTTGCAATTGCTGATCAGCGACGTCCCAGGTGTGCTTTATGGGAGACAAGTCTAGAGACACTGCATGTTTAGGCCAAGCAGGCTGCTCACAGTAGCTGAGAGAAAAGCGGGATTCATCGCTAAAGCAGATAAACCTCCATTTAGATCTTGCCATGCACATGACAGCCAATGAGAGTGGTGACGTGAGGTAAATGTAACACCTGTAGCTGGATGTCTGGCTCGTAGCCTAATGTTATGCAAACACTTTCTGATGGTTTATATAGATACTAATTTTCACTCTTGACTTAGGATGTGACGTCCAATTTCACTTGCAGTACAGAATGCAGAGGGTCGCCTCTGTGCACTTATTGCGATCATTACACTACATTGTTTTTCTACCAACCTCAGGGACACACAACGTTGAACAGTGCTGACATCTCAGCCTAGGCGTGTAGCGATCTGCTGCAGTGATTAACCAAGGTCTCTCAGTTCAAGGATTCTGTCCCTCTCCGTTTGTGACAAATGGCAATAACTCATGCCTACAAACAGGAGGCATCACAGACAACTTGAACTGATTTTTGAGTTTTCGTGTGGCTAAAAAACTTTGGGGGACATTTATTAAGACCACCGTTTTAAACTTCATATGCCCCATAGCCAGTGGTGGATCCGCCGGCGTTATGAAGAGGCTTTCTAGCTGTCTTACATTTAAGTAAATCTTTGTCGCACTCCGTAGAACTTGCTGTAAGCAGGGTTCTAACCCAGTTTATGAAAATTTATAAAACTACAGCGTTGTTAGAGATTTTCATTATTTGACATACGGCAATATTCATGTTACGTTTCGGCACGCAGGCCGTCTGTCAGAGGCTCTCTCCCATATGAGTTTTCACATTCTACCTTTTAACGGTCCATTCACATGTCCGTA
This sequence comes from Bufo gargarizans, assembly GCF_014858855.1. Classification (NCBI taxonomy): domain Eukaryota; kingdom Metazoa; phylum Chordata; class Amphibia; order Anura; family Bufonidae; genus Bufo; species Bufo gargarizans. The sequence continues at coordinate 145,275,877 of NC_058086.1, forward strand.
GTGCATTGCGGATCGGCAATACACCCGGCCGGCACCCCCAAAGAAATGCCTATTCTTGTCAGCAATTGCGGACAAGAATAGAACATGATCTATTTTTTTCCGGAGCCGCGGACTGGAAGATCGGCGGCGCGCACCGGAAATGCGGAGAGCACACTATCTATTCCATCTCCATACAGAATAAATAGTTCCGTACCAGTTACACAATTTATGGAACGGATGCGGACCCATTTCTACCAACGTGTGAATGGACCCTAACTGCGTCTTTCCATCTTTTCCTTCATTACTGCGGGATAGTGTCTGAAGGCCTGCGTGCTGAAACGTAACATGAATATTGCCACATGTCAAATAAAAATCTCTACCCTCAAGAGCGAAAAGCCTAATGCTGTAGTTGTATTACATTTAAACCATTTTCCACGCCTACACCAAGCGTAGGAAATGGTAAAAGAGACGGGCCTGCCAGCTGATCCCCCTTCCCCACCACAACCACTTCATTAGACCTGGCAAGAGCGGGGAAGTCGCAGATTGTGGCGCAAAGGACCTTTGAGCCACAATCTGTGCCAGCTCTACACTTAATATAGCATCATTCTGTTTAATAAACTAACCACTTTGAAAACAAATCTAGCTTTCATGCCCCTCTCACATGCCAGAGATTGGAGCTGGGTGCTTGAAAACTTGATCAATTGCAGATCTTTGCGACACTTGCTACTTCCTCAATTTGCATAACCCTACGGCTTCTCCTTTATGGTGTCGCAATGTGTGTGTGTGTATTACACATACTGTAGACATATTAAAATGTACTAGTCACTACATACCAAGGACTGATCTTCATCAGTGGTATAGGAGCACATGTGAAAAACACAGTTAGCAGCAAGAAAGACTTTCTTCCCCAAACATCAGAGAGAGCCCCTATCAAAGGTGCACTGAGGAAGGACAGCAAACCCTAAGTGAGAGAAAGAGAGGTAAATACAGTACTCTCCCCCCCTATGAACAGCAAAATCAGGTCACATTTAATATTTGATAAAAATGTCATTTTAAAGCCATATCACAAAAACAGATAAAAATCTCTTATTAATAAAACACTCTAAGTCACACATGTCAGGTTTAATTAGGCGATTGCTGTATAATATTCAGTGTCAAGAACAAGCTCAGATTCACTAAGGACACTGTAAGAAAATCTTCCCCAAAGGTTGTGTTTTGGAAAGGTTTCTCCACTGTTCGGAAATATACAACTCCCATTCAGACCCATATTACATTGGTCGGGATGCAAACTTAAAAGCTATGGACACCTTCTACTGGATACCAGGTTCTACATAGACCTGCACGGGATAGTGAGCTTTGACAACTCTCCCTCATAATTGTTCACACTTTGTAATTGTGATGTGCCTTTATTATTGAGTACCTTATTAGTAGCAGGAGGACAGAACTGGTGACCCCGGGCAGCTGCATTACTTACCAGCATCAAAGACAAGGCTCCTGCGCCATGCCTTCGGTCTGTGCTGCCGATAGTGGACACGTGGCTTCTGCTCTGCTGATAGTATATTAGGACAGCCCAGTCCCTTCTGCACCGCCTCCCTCAGAAGTTATCTGTACCCCTGACCTGTCCACGCATGCTCTTCGGTGAAAGTAAAATGTGAATGAGTGATGCTGCTGTACAATGGCTCCTACACTGTATAAAGCAGAGGCAAGAACTCCTGTCTACTGATGCATAATCATGTACAATGTGCAGAGAGGAAGCTCTGGCACGAGCACTGTGTGTGTGTGTGTGTGTGTGTGTGTGTGTGAATGGCAGTGTGTCTGGTGCAAATGGTGCAATTTGTCCAACACTGATACATCACCGCAGCCGCTATACTGCACAGTGCGGCCTGCGATGTATCAGTTACAGTAAACCCCTATCACACAGGGTGGGAGGAGGGGCTGGAGGCCGGCAACTGCTGTTGCACTTGCGGAGGGACCCGGTGACTGTACTCCATTACACCGGGCCCCGCTCACACCAGTCTTTACATGTAAAGTTTGTTTATTTAATGCTCAATCAGTGGCTCTGGTTTGTTAAACTAGCGTAATCGTCTGTAGTAGTACTCACTATCAAAGCGGCAGGCAGCGTAACGTCACTCACTCGCTCGATAATTCTCCTCCCACTTCATTAATGAAGCTGGCGGAGCAGGAGCGTGACTGAGTAGGTGACGTTACGCTGCCGGCCTGCCCCCCCGCTTTTATAGTCATTATGTGAACTTTCCTTCCTGTAGGCTAGCGGACATCTACTGTGCTTGGAAAGGGTTAACATTCTTTGCCAGCAGAAAGCTAGGGTTGTGAATGAATGTCTTATGCCAGTTGCCCTTTTGGTCTTATGACCAGTATTCGTGCCATTGTGTCAAGGATGCCACCCTCTGCATACGAGTGACTCTCTGCAGATGACACGGCCATTGGCCTCTACCCTGCTGTTACCGACTAGGCATTAATAGCAGGTCCTTGCATGTGACTTCTGACTTGAGAGTCCTTGTCTGCAGCTGGGACGGTAGATGACAAGTGCTGGTCGTCTGTAGCAGGTTGTGAGGGCTGTGAGCACAGAACGGTGAGTTCTTCATTGTCTTCAGGAGTCTTTACCGCACATCTTTGTATATGACTGCACTTGGGAGGCTCATGTCATGTCTTAGCCTTGGGCTCCAACTTAAAAAATGCCTAATCCATTTATTTACCTCTTATGTATTTTGTGTGTTTACTTTCTGTGCAATCAAATTCATATTGACACTTGTGACAGTAAGTCTGGGGGCGTCAGATCCTTAGATTTAGCTGTCTCATGAAGCTGTACAGGGCAGTGTCTCAAAGAAGCTGCAGTCGACTTTCCTTTTTCCATTAAATATTGGCACTGAATTTAGTTCAAAACCCAGCAAAAGCACCCCTTTTTGGTTCAAAATATTTTTCCTCCTCAAAAACCTAGGTGAGTCTTATAACGCGAAAAATACAGTAACTACAACAAGGGTGGCAAATCTTCTATGGCCGATATGAAGGAGACTGCAATACGTCTGTCTGGCCGCTTCACTAATCAGAGATTAATGAGGGCAGCATAGAGAAAGCTTTACAGAACATTTCAGCTGAAACATGCCAAAAGGAAAAGCACTTTACAGAAACACTACTTGGTACAGGCCTCTAACGCCTTGAAGGACATGAACAGCGTGTGATAAAGGGTTAAGTTCAGAATGGCACGCTAACGAGGTAATTCCAAAACTGCTGAAGATTATATGGAGTCAATACAGAGATCTCAGTAGTGTTCCTATTTTACCTTCACTCCTTGGATGAGTCCGTTCATAAGAAACGTGTGCTTTGGGAAGGTCTCATGTAGAACCTGCACAAGTAATAGACAAATGGTGAAATACATCAGTTTTACACAGCATCCTGCTGCTATTAAGACAGGAAAAGGCTGTGACGCATCTTGTGGATTCAGCTACAACTGAAGAAGTACAACTAGTGCCCAGGATTTTACTCTCCCACACTGTGATGTGAAATAATGGTGGAGCCATGCAGCCCCTGCCCTGCTGAAGCAATCTACATTGGAAGAATATGATCAACTAATGAATATGGATGAGACAATTTTGCAGAAAAAAAATGCTCTATGTAAGATACTAAGGCATCATGTTATCCACCATGTACACCAATGAGTAAAAGATGTAAAAGGTCAAAATGTACTCAACAGCGGCCGACCCCTCACTGTAGTTTCAGTTGTCACTGTCCATCTGGCCAAGCAGCAGAAAAGAATCATACTACTGAATCAGATTCAGCATCTCACAATTCTGCTGCAGAAACACACGTACCATAAACCAGCAAAATGATGTGAATTTGCAGCATAAGGGATCATTCACACGACCGTATCCTTATGCGGTCTGCAAATTACAGTTCTGCATAATATGGATACCATGAATGCGTGAATCCTGTGCTTTCTGGGTATTATAGAAATGCCCATTCTTGAGGCTCAACGTGTGCACAGAGTCTTATACTGCTGGGACATACAACACTATTACATCCTGAAGGAGGGCGATACTCTACTAGATTATTATTAGCCAATGTTAGCAATAATGGGGAAATTGAGCACCCAGGCCTGTAGCCCTATAATAAGGGAGTGCTATAAAAAAATTAATTAAAAAATTACGTTTTCTCTGCCACATTTTTGATGCACAAAGTTAGAGGTTTTCTGAGATATTCCTACTAAATCGGTGGGGGTCCGACACCCATCAGCTGTTTGAGAGGGCAGTGGCGCTTGCAGTAGGGTAGCGGCTTCTCTTTGCTCACCAAGCACAGCTCTGTACATTGTACAGCGGCTGTGCTTGGTATTGCACTCAGACCCATTGACGTCTATGGGACTAAGCTGCGTCTAGGCCATGTGACAATGGATGTGACGTTACATGGCCTAGGGAAAGCTGCGAGAAAACCATGGCACTACTGTGAGCGCTGCTGCCTTATCAAACAGCTGATCAGCGGTGGTCCAGAGGATAGGTCATCAGTATATCTCGGGAAAAACTATTTAAACGTACTGCTGCGATTAAACAGAACTTACCACCAAAGTGGGAGCAGTGAGCAAACCCCAGGCAAAAAATTCAAGGAAGATCACGATGACAGCATGATACACACTGGGAGAGCCAAAGCCCTGAGGCTGAAGAAAGAATGACAGCATTAGAGATTTACAGTCTTTACAATAAAGCAGAATGACAACTCTCAGAAAAGGAAAGTGAGGACATCGGGATAATATGTAAAATGCCTCCTGCCAACTGGGGGGGCAATAAACATTACAGGTGGCTCCACCAGCCCAAACAGGGGAAGTGATGACAAGGTTGTTCAACAAATTAATTGACTTCTGCTGCTCAGAAAATGTTTTCTGGTGTCTATATGAGATACTTGCTCACTTTTAGCTGGCCATGCACATTATATTAAAGGGGTTCTACAGTTTTTTTTAAACTGATGATCCATCCTCTGGATAGATCATCAGCATCTGACCAGCGGGGGTCAGACACCTGGGACCCCCGCCGATCAGCTGTTATAGAAGGCAGCGGCGCTGGCAGAAGTGCCGCAGCCTTCTCGCTGTTTACCGCACAGGCGCAGACCCAGTGACATTACAACTAGTATCAATGGCCTGGGCGCGGCTAAGCTCCATTCAAGTGAACAGAGCTTAGCCCCGCCCGGGCCATTGATACTAGTCGTGACGTCAGAGCAAGAAGGCTGCGGTGCTTCTGCCAGCGCCGCTGCCTTCTCAAACAGCTGATTACCTATCCAGAGGATAGATTCCCTTGAAAGTTGGCTGAACCCATCGGCCATCTAAAGAGTATAGCTTCTTTCACACAAGCGTTGTTCAGTCCAGGAAACACGCTCTATTTCATGGGAGTATTTCCCAACTTAACACTGCTCTTCTGAATGGTAGTCATAGCATCACGACTTATGATGCTGTGAGTTCCAGCCTGAATGGGGGTCACTGTATTGTGCTTGAAGCATTGTGAGTACAGGAGACCTGCAGTCAGAAAGGGACCCACAGTATCAGAAATCACATTGCTGCTGTGAGTTTGCATCAGAAGAGCTGTCCTAGGTACATCAGGCTGAGTGTGTAATGTGAAAGGTCTCATGGGGGCCTCCCTACTCTGCGCCAACAACAAGTCTTGGGAGATTATACATTTCAATGTACAATCTTTTAGAAAATGTACAGTATTAGCCTAATACTTCAATGTTTCTCAGTTTTGTGACAACTTTTGTAAGAATGCTTTAAAGATGTAAATCTCCACAGATAACCGTACAACAGGTGAACTTACAGAGCCGCCATCTTTGATGATGATTTTTTTCGCAAGAAGAACACTGCGGTTCACCCTTTTCTTTTTCTTGCCCTGAGTCATTTTCACATAACTAGGGTCCTGGTGACATTCACCTATAAGAAAACAAATCAGTAAACTGAAGACACCTAATATCCCTCATTTATCTATATCTTGTATTATAGAGATATGCACAATTTATGGGCTCATGCACATGACCATAACCTGTTTTACGGTATGCAAAACACGAATACTGGCCGTGTGCGTTACATATTTTGCAGGCTGGAACGTTCTGGCCTCTATAGAACAAGAATAGGACATCAATTTTTTGTGGATGTCACAGAACAGACAGCATATGGAGTGCTTTCCACATCTTTTGTGGCCCCACTGAAGTGAATTGGTCCTCACAAAATGTGAAATACGTTCGTGTGCATAAGCCCTTAAGAGGAGTTTCACATTTAAACACTATCTCACAGTTTACACTGATCTAGATCTACATTTACCGATGAGTCACTATGCAAATACAATTCATTTCGCTACTATTAATCAGGTGTTACAATCTGTTGTATACTCCAGAGCTGCATTCAAAATTCTGCTGATTGTTACTGGAAACAGTCTACAAGTTTGTCAACTCATATTTTATACGGTGCCCCTAAAATGCATTAGGACAGGCAGTGTTTACCCAGGTGAAACTACTACACAGTACAGACAAACCCGTATTTCAGCCACTCTGATCTGTCTCGGTACTGAGACTGATCCAGTAAAGACTGCTGGGAGCTTTCTGCTCTGAAGCCGGCAGCACTATGAAAGTTGCTCTGAACTATAGGGTATACTCACAGTTGAAGAAATGTCTGCAACTAAAAGTCAGCTCCATTCATCTGACTGGGGTTGTTTTAGTGGCAAGTGTCTGAATTTTTGCAGGCCACATTCAGATGAAAGGGTCAGGAGCGGCCATGTATGAATATACCCCACCAGAGGCTACCGCAGTGTACGCTAACCCATCAGCTCTTCCGACATGTCTGTTAGTAACTACTTGCATTACCCAAAAAATATCTATTCTAAAATCATGGATCTGCAAAACACAGATACCGGCCATGTCTGTTCCACATTATGTGCAAAGGAAGGTCTGGTCCTAAAAAGACAAGTCCTATCCTTGTCCGTGATTTTTTTTATTTTTTTGTGGAGCCGCGAAACGGAGGTACGGATGCGGACAGTACACAGAGTGGTGTCTGCATCTTTTGCAGCCCCATGGAAGTGAATGCGGCTCGGATGCGGACCCAAACAACGTTTGTGTGCATGAGGCCTTAGGCAGTCTCAGTAACTTCCATTAATTTCTACTGCAACAACTAGCTCAACTGCACTCAACTCGGACTTTCCATTTTACTACTAGTTAGGCCTCCTGCACACAAACGAACATGCATGAACACCGACCGTGGGGCAGCCGCAGCGGACCTATTCACTTTAATGGGTCCGCGATACGGCCATTCCGCAAAAAGATAGGACATGTTGTATCTTTTTGCGGAATGGAAGTACGGGACGAAACCCCACGGAAGCACTCCGTAGTGGTTCCATAGGGTTCTGTTCCCTGCTTTCGCTCCGCACTATTCCGCATCTCTGGATTTGCTGACCCATTTAAGTAAAATGGGTCCACATCAGTGATGTGGAATGCACACAGAACAGTGCCCGTGTATTGCGGATCTGCAAATGCGGTCCGCAATACGGCAATGGGACACCTACAGTCGTATGCAGGAGGTCTTAGTCCCCGGTATTTGTTTTTGTACCACATCCTAGGAGGTTGCAATTACGCCAAACTGGTATGATGAAGGCCACTTGACCACACTGCTGACACTGCTCCAACAAGTGGGTTCCACACAAAACCAAGTAGAGGCAAGAAATGCAGAGCCGTATTATGCAGTGGAAAATAGCTGGACAGTTACAGTGCGGTACAGTAAGCTCAGCACTGTCCATAATCCTGACTAGAGATAAGCGAATTTCATATTTTAAAATTAGTTTGCGATTCGTTTACTGGTAAAAGGTGAATTGCGTTATGGACCATAACGCAATTCTATAACAGAATGCCTTTAGAGGCATTCCGTTATGATAGAAGTCTATGGGATGTATAACTGATCCGTCCCGTTTCCATTATGCAGGAGAGTCCTCTCCTGATCCTGAGTCCTCCCCTGCATAACGAAAACGGGACGGATCAGTTATGCAGCCCATAGACTTCTATTATGACGGAATGAATAACAGAATTCCTCTAAAGGCATTCCGTTATGGTCCGTGGTAACAGAATCCATAACGCAATTCAACTTTTACCAGTAAACGAAACGCAAACGAATTTCACAAGCAGAAATTCGCTAATCTCTAATCCTGACCACCTCTGCATACAATCACAGCCTAGATGAAGGGGCCAACTGGATAGGTCAAAACCTCGAGATAGGTGGGGCATGTGGATAGGCCATAAGGCCCCGTTTCAGACGAGTGTGTTCTGTGCGGAAACCGCGCTCTGTGTGTGTGTGTGGTTTCCAGTTATGGACACTGCTCGTTTCGCAGGAGCACACACTGTTATAATGATTTATAATGCTGTGTCTCTCTGCATGACCATACTTCTACAGAACCACAGTGACAGCATTATGTCAGTATCAGGGCTCGTTTACACCAAAACGTTTTTTGTGTTCTGTATACGGAACCATTCATTTCAATGGTTTCCGCAAAAAAACTGAATGTATTCCATTTCCGTATTTCCATTCAAAGATAGAATATGTCCTATTATTGCCCGCAAATCACGTTCTGTGGCTCCATTCAAGTCAATGGGTCCGCAAAAAAAAAAAAAAAAAAAAAAAGGCAACATCTATTGAAAATGTTATGCCCAGCCGAATTTTTTTAATGTAATTACTGTATACTGTATATGCCATAAGGAAAAACAGAACGGAAAAAGGGAATAGAAGCGGAAACACTACTGAAACTAAAAAACTGATCCGTTAAAAACAGCCCGCAAAACACTGAAAACGGTCGTGTGAACGAGCCCTAATTCAGTAGATACAGGTCATGAAGAGACGCACAGCATTATAAATCATTATAACAGTGTGTGCTCCTGTGAAACCACACACACACACAACGCGATTTCCACACAAGACACGCTTGTCTAAAACAGGGCTAAATGTCTGAGATGAGAATACTTTAAAGATGGCCATGGAAGCTACAATGCAGATGTGAACAGTCTTAAAAAGCACTGAAAACGTGCAAGTTACCCAAAAAGCCCCTTTTACACAAGCGTGTTTTCCCGCGTGGGTGCAATGCGTCACGTGAAAACAAAGCACCCACACTGAATCCTGACCCATTCATTTCAATAGGTCTGTGTACATAAGCGTTTGTTTTCACGCATCAGTTCTTTGTTGCGTGAAAAACGCAGCATGTTCTATATTCTGCATTATTCACGCAGCCGTGGCCCCATAGAAGTGAATGGGGCTTCAGTGAAAAATGCATTGTATCCGCAAGCAAGTGCAGATGCAATGTGTTTTTCCCTGATGGTTTCTAAGAGATGTTGTTTGTAAACCTTCAGTTTTTTTATCAGGAGTGTTAAAAAAAACGCATTAAAATGCATTGCACCTGCGCTAAAAAAACGCAATCGCAGACAAAACTGACTGAACTTGCTTGCAAAATGGTGCGAGTTTCACTGAACGCATCCGGAGCCAATCAGTCAGGCTCGTGTGAAAGAGGCCTAAGGCCCCTTTCACACGGGCGAGTATTCCGCGCGGATGCGATGCGCGAGTTGAACGCATTGCACCCGCACTGAATCCGGACCCATTCATTTCTATGGGGCTGTTCACATGAGCAGTGATTTTCACGCATCACTTACGAGTTGCATGAAAATCGCAGCATGCTCCTCTTTGTGCGTTGCGGTGCGATAATCCACGCAACGCAGGCCCCATAAACGAGAATGGGGTTGCATGAAAATCGCAAGCATCCGAAAGCAAGTGCGGATGCGGTGAGATTTTCACGCACGGTTGTTAGGAGACGATCGGGATGGAGACCCGACCATTATCATTATCATTTTTTCTTATAACATGGTTATAAGGGAAAATAATAACACTCTGTATACAGAATGCACAGTAAAATAGCGCTGGAGGGGTTAAAAAATAATAATTTAACTCACCTTAGTCCACTTGTTCGCGTAGCCGGCATCTCCTTCTGTCTTCATCTTAGCTGTGTGCAGTAACAGGACCTGTGGTGACGTCACAGTCATCACATGATCTTTTACCATGGTGATGGATCATGTGATGACTGACGTCACCAAAGGTCCTTGTTGCTACAAAAAGCTAAGATGAAGACAGAAGGAGATGCCGGCTACGCGAACAAGTGGACTAAGGTGAGTTAAATTATTATTTATTTTTTAACCCCTCCAGCGCTATTTTACTATGCATTCTGTATTCAGAATGCAATTATTTTCCCTTATAACCATGTTATAAGGGAAAATAATACAATCTACAGAATAACGATCCCAAGCCTGAACTTTTGTGAAGAAGTTCAGGTTTGGGAACCAAACTTGCGCGATTTTTCTCACGCGAGTGCAAAACGCATTACAATGTTTTGCACTCGCGCTGAAAAATCACGGGTGTTCCCACAACGCACCCGCACATGTTTCTGCAACGGCCATGTGAAAGAGGCCTAACAGTTCTCCACTGCAAGTTCTACCTTTGGCAATGGAGATGGTGAAATCCACAGCCACTTGTACAGCCCAAAAAAAAAAAAAAAAAACACCCGCACATAACACATGCCGTTTTTTACCGCAGATCCACGGCAAAACCCACAACAGCCTCCTCTGCCGTGATTTCCATCTTGTTCTTCACCACAGAAATTTCTACGGGTCAAAATCTGTTCCATTCACCTGAGCGGGGCTGATTTGGTGGCAAGGACATTGATTCCCTCATATTCAGATGAAAAGGGACTGATTTTCAGTTGCAGAAATTTTTGCAACCAAATTATCCGCACGTGGAGGTATCCGTATGTGTCCGATTGTCAGTTTCAATTTCTCTCCATATCGAGTCACTGTAAAAATGACTGATGTTCGCAACATTACTAGAACATGTAATGATGCCCGGGATGTTTATTTGCCCCAATCTTACCCTTTGCATTAAAATCAGCAGAAACAATTACCATGCTGCAGATTGCAAAATCCACATGGCGGGGCCATCTCCACACAGAAAGTACTGTATACACAAATGGGGAGGTTAATCACCTTCTTTGCACCTGTTTTCAGGCTTTAAAAAAAGTCACAAGTCTCGTATTTACAACTTTTTAGATGCCATTGTGACACTATTTCTGAAACTTGAGTTTTTTGTCCACCCCCAGCTCTTTTACGACGGAGTGTGACCTTTAGCTGCAACAAATTTATTTCCATTTCCACCATCCAAATAGAGACAGAAATCTACTGCGGTTCTGACGTCCGTGGATTTCTCACTAGCAGCACAGACTGACAGAAGATGCTAAGGCTACTTTCACACTTGCGGCAGTGTGATCCGGCGGGCAGTTCCGTCGATCTGCTGCTGCCTGAAAGCATTTGTGAGACGGATCCGGATGCGGATCCGTCTCACAAATGCATTGCAAGGACGGATCCGTCTCTCCGCTTGTCATGCGGACCGACGGATCCGTCTTGTACATTTTTCGCATTTTTACCGATCTGCGCATGCGCATGCCGGAACGACGGATCCGGTATTCTGAATGCCGGATCCGGCGCTAATACATTCCTATGGGAAAAAATGCCGGATCCGGCGTTCAGGCATGTCTTCAGTTTTTTTCGCCGGAGAAAAAACCGTAGCATGCTACGGTTTTCTCTTTTGCCTGATCAGTCAAAACGACTGAACTGAAGACATCCTGATGCAAACTGAACGGATTACTCTCCATTCAGAATGCATGGGGATAAAACTGATCAGTTCTTTTCCGGTATAGAGCCCCTGTGACGGAACTCTATGCCGGAAAAGAAAAACGCTAGTGTGAAAGTACCCTAAGTCATAAATTAGGCGCATCCTCCAGCGGTCACAGGACCAACCGGAATCTGAAGCCGCTGAGACCAGGAAGAGTGGGAATGTGGAAAGGTGTTTTTAGGGGCACACCTTCCAACCGCTTTACATTGTCAGCTCCTAGGCCGGACAACAACCCCTTTTACAATGCACAATGACACTGCTCACTGGTAGAGAAGAGCCATAGAGTTTCAATGAAAATGGGCCCTAAAATGCACCACAACATCCAATCACCAAAGCAACAGGATCCAGTTATTCAACATAAATCAATACCAAAAAACAAAACAAAACAAAAAAACAAACAAACAATAAATAAATAATGACACTAGGGTGACGCAAAAGAAAGAGGCATCTATCTACTGACAGGTCCAACAACAGCAAGACAATACAGCAGACGGCAAGAAACTATCAGGAGCACAAACAGCGACTGCAGGATTTTCAGAATGACAAAGCCGCAAATAGGAAAATTAGAAACCGGCAACCAAATCCAAAGGAAAACTGACCCTCTAAACACTAGCCAAGTATCTTAAAGGGAACCTGTCACCGGGATTTTGTCTATAGAGCTGAGGACATGGGTTGCTAGATGGCCGCTAGCACATCCGCAATACCCAGTCCCCATAGCTCTGTGTGCTTTTATTGTGTCAAGAAAACGATTTGATACATATGCAAATTAACCTGAGATGTATCCTGTACGTGACATGAGTCGGGGACAGGACTCATCTCAGGTTAATTTGCATATGTATCAAATCAGTTTTTTTACACAATAAAAGCACACAGAGCTATGGGGACTGGGTATTGCGGATGTGCTAGCGGCCATCTAGCAACCCATGTCCTCAGCTCTATACACAAAATCCCGGTGACAGGTTCCCTTTAAAGGGGACCTGCCGCCATGAAAATGCTGTACAATGTTAGAACTCATGCATAATACATTAGTAAGTGCCTCATATTAATTTTCTCCACATGATAAATGCAGTTTGCTTAAGTGACACAACCCCTATAAAGAGTAGGGTTGATCATGGTGTCTAAAATAAGCCCCTTTACTTTTTAACTAGTAATACAGATGCAGAGAAATTCTTACTTTTACGTAAATGAGATGTGTGGCGCACCAAGGGACTGGCCTAGCTCCTCGGAGCATTGCTCCATCTTCACCCCCTCCTAGCGAGATTGACAGGACCAGTCAGCCTCACTATATACACGGTTTAATAGGGCAGATCATGGGCAAAGACGCAGTGTACTATATAGACATGAAATTAAAAACTCTGCCTTTTAAAGCCCTGTTTTCTGTCAGTGAACGGAAACACTCTAATACAGAAAAGCAGAGAGATGGAAGCTCAGGTCATTTGCCTGCACTGCAAACTGGAACATACGGAGACGTCATAGCAAATTACCTTAGGGCTCATGTACACGTCCGTAGCCTACAAAACACGGATACCGGAACATCATGGCCTCTACAGAACAGTCCATTAAATGGACACAAATAGGACATGTTCTATGTTTTTCTGGATGCCACGAACAGACATACGGCTAGCACACAATGTGCTGTCTGCATCTTTTGTGACCCTATTGAAGTGAATGGGTCCATATCTAAACCATCAAAATCTGTGTGCATGAGCCCTAATACACAAGAGCCCCAAACATGGGAGTGATTACCACCACACAAACCTAGCAAATGCTTGGGGCCCCAGTGATCAGAGGATCCCCTTCTGGTCACAAGTAGTTGGTTAAAAAAAACAAGTAAAGTGAAACATATACAGTCTGTGCAGCCAGTTCAGGTGCATGGGGGCCCTTCCCAGCTGAAGGGCCCAGGCTGTGCGACGGGGGCCCCCAGGCATAACTTGGTTGGAGCCTCAGAAATTCCAGGTGCAACAGAGAGGTGGGGGTCTGATAAGGCAGGCAGTTTCAGCAGAGAAGAGCCCGCCAGAGTTCACCGGATCTAGCCTAGCCGGATACGGACTAGAATAAGATCCATTAATGCTGCGTTTGGACCAGACAAACCAGTGCACGCAGCGTTTATGTCCTGCCAAAATCTACTGACTGAAATGTGGCGGCAGAGAACGGCAGTATCCGGCTAGGCTGCTCTCTGCCGGATCGGTTCAACAGAAGTATTAACCTACCCCCTAATTAGATACACTAGGAATTCACACAAATATTAAAATGGGTTGTTTGGGATTTTGATATTGATGACCCAAGTCCAGATAATCAATATCCAGTCGTGGGGGGGGGGTCTGACTCCCGACACCCCTGCCCATCAGCTGTTTGAAGAGACTGTGGTGTGCCATCTCATAGGCCAGTGACATTGCGTACATTGGTCATATGACGTGAATGGGCCCAAGCTGCAATACTATGCACAGCCACTGCAGGGCGCTGTGCTTGGTGAGCTGCGCTGATCTGAGGGGGTCCTGGGTGTCAGACCCCCAGGGATCAGATACTGATGACCTGTCCTGAGGATAGACCATCTATATGCAAACACAGGACAACCCCTTTAAATTCCCTAATATATACTTCCGTTCCCTTTAGCCTCCTGGCAGAGCAGCAGCTGTTATGTAGCCTGTGTCCCCTCACTGACAGCAGGGTCATGGCTGGTGCTCTCCCACCAGCAATAACATATCCCTGATAAATGTGTGAGGGCAGTGCCTTCCCTATGTTGGCACTGGTAGGCTGTGATACCCTCAGTGGGGGCTGGCAGTGCTGTGTGTGGCACCTCACCTAGACAGACACCAGCCTGTAAGCACAGCTTCCGCTACCTCCTCATAACAACCTGTCCCACCTCCTGCTGCGGTGGCGCCTATCACACCGCCATGTAATGCCTCTCCCAGTTCTCCCACCGTCCTCACACCAGTCTTCCGTCTCCCACTTCCATTTCCCTTCATACCTTCCAGTCTCTCCCCTCTCGCCGTTCCTCTCACGCAGCGGCCATGTTGCGTACACTCCACCTTCTCACGTCAAATCGCGCGACCCGCCCATTGGCTGACCCGCTGATCACGTGTGCTTCACGTCAACATCCGGATTCGGGTCGGCGCATGTGAGGGGGCGGTGCAGAGCGGAGATGCAGACTCGGGGGCGGGGCGTATACGTCACCACTATGATCGGACGGCGGGAAGAACGTGCTGGTGTCTGTCCTAACATAGGCTGAGCAGCCACACCCTTCCTCGCTAGCTGTCAGTGAATAGAAGTAGTCTCTGTATGCTCTTCAGGACCAAACCACCAGCCATGCTTCTGAGACAATTATCACCAACCTACATACATTGTAAGCTCTTGTGCAGGGCCCTCATTCCAAGTTTTAACCCCTTAAGGACTCAGCCCTATTTCACCTTAAGGACTTGGCCATTTTTTGCAAATCTGACCAGTGTCACTTTAAGTGCTGATAACTTTAAAACGCTTCGACTTATCCAGGCCATTCTGAGATTTTTTTTACTTCATTTTACCCGTGTCATGAAGTACAATATGTGACAAAAAAACAAACATTTTTATTTATAAAAAAAAATACCAAATTTATCAAAAATTTATAAAAAAAATTGTAATTTTACAAGTTTCAATTTCTCTACATAATACATAGCAATACCTCCAAAAATAGTTATTACTTTACATTCCCCATATGTCTACTTCATGTTTGGATCATTTTGGGACGTTACAAGGCTTAGAAGTTAGAAGTAAATCTTGAATTTTTTTTGAAATTTTCAAAAACCCAATTTTTAGGGACCAGTTCGGGTCTGAAGTCTCTTTGCGAGGCTTACATAATAGAAACCACCCAAAAATGACCCCATTCTATAAACTACATCCCTCAAGGTATTCAAAACTGATTTTACAAACGCTGTTAACCCTTTAGGTGTTCCACAAGAATTAATGGAAAATAGAGATACAATTTTAAAATTTCACTTTTTTGGCAGATTTTCCATTTTAATATTTTTTTTCCAGTTATAAAGCAAGGGTTAACAGCCAAACCAAACAATATTTATAGCCCTAATTCTGTAGTTTACAGAAACACCCCATATGTGGTTGTAAACTGCTGTACGAGCACACGGCAGGGCGCAGAAGGAAAGGAATGCCATACGGTTTTTGGAAGGCAGGTTTTGCTGGACTGTTTTTTTTTTTTTTACACCATGTCCCATTTGAAGCCCCCCTGATGCACCCCTAGAGTAGAAACTCCATAAAAGTGACCCAATCTAAGAAACTACACCCCTCAAGGTATTCAAAACTGATTTTACAAACGCCGTTAACCCTTTAGGTGTTCCAGAAGAATTAATGGAAAATAGAGATCCAATTTATAAATTTCACTTTTTTGGCAGATTTTCCATTTTAATAATTTTTTTCCAGTTACAAAGCAAGGGTTAACAGCCAAACCAAACTCAATATTTATAGCCCTAATTCTGTAGTTTACAGAAACACCCCATATGTTGTCGTAAACCGCTGTACGGGCACACGGCAGGGCGCAGAAGGAAAGGAATGCCATATGGTTTTTGGAAGGCAGATTTTGCTGGACTGTTTCTTTTGACACCATGTCTCATTTGAAGCCCCCCTGATGCACCCCTAGAGTAGAAACTCCAAAAAAGTGACCCCAGTTTAGAAACTACGGGATAGGGTGGCAGTTTTGTTGGTACTAGTTTAGGGTACAAGGTAACAAGAAATAGCTGTTTTGGCACCGTTTTTATTTACAACATTCATCTGACAGGTTAGATCATGTGATATTTTTATAGAGCAGGTTGTCACGGACGCGGCGATACCTAATATGTATACTTTTTTTTTATTTATGTAAGTTTTACACAATGATTTCTTTTTTTAAAACAAAAAAAAAAAAAATCACGTTTTAGTGTTTCCATAGTCTGAGAGCCATAATTTTTTCAGTTTTTGGGCGATTACCTTGGGTAGGGTATAATTTTTGCGGGATGAGATGACGGTTTTATTGGCACTATTTTGGGGTGCGTGTGACTTTTTGATCGCTTGCTATTACACTTTTTGTGATGTAAGGTGACAAAAAATGGTTTATTTAGCACAGTTTCTATTTTTTATGGTGTTCATCTGAGGGGTTAGGTCATGTGATATTTTTATAGAGCTGGTCGATACGAACGCGGTGATACCAAATATGTATACTTTTTTTTATTTATGTAAGTTTTACACAATAACATCTTTTTTAAAACAAAAAAAAATGATGTTTTAGTGTCTCCATATTCTGAGCCATAGTTTTTTTTATTTTTTGGGCGATTGTCTCAGGTAGGGGCTAATTTTTTGCGGGATGAGGTGACGGTTAGATTGGTACTTTTTGGTGGGCAAACGCCGTTTTGATCACTTGCTGTTGTACTTTTTGTGATGTAAGGTGACAAAAAATGGTTTATTTAGCACAGTTTTTATTTTTTACGGTGTTCGTCTGAGGGGTTAGGTCATGTGATATGTTTATACATCCGGTCGATATGGACGCGGCGATACCTAATATGTATACTTTTTTCCCCCCTATTGTTTACCAATTTTTTTTTAACTTTATTTGGGCAAAATGACGTTTTTGTTTATTTTTACTTGAAACTTTTAATTTTGGGGGGGAAAACTTTATTTTTTCAACTTTTTTTTCACTTTATTTTTTGTCCCACTTTGGGATTTGAACTTTTGGGGGTCTAATCCTTTACAATGCATTCCAATACTTCTGTATTGGAATGCATTGGCTGTATGAGTAATACTGTGTGTATTACTCATACAGCTTCCGGCCTATGAAATCCAGGGGGCTGGATCTCACAGGCTCGTCACCGGAAGGCAGCGCGATGCCTTCCTTAGACATCGTGCTGCCTTCCATGCCATTGGGTCCCCCCCCACAGCCCCATAGAGACCCGATGGCACCACCGCCGCAACTTAGATCGCCGACATTTAGCAGAGGTGCCTGCTCAATGACGTATCGGTATCTCATGGGTCCTTAAAGACTCGGGAACCATGCCATACCGATACGTCATGGGTCCCTAAGGGGTTAAAGCGGTTTTCAAAAATTTTAATACTGATGGCCATCCTCAGTGGCGGGGCCTTCTTAAACATCAGATTGTAAAGCGCTGCGGAATATGTTGGTGCTATATAAAGAAAGATTATTATTATAGAAAAGTATATCATGTAGAAAGTCTGTGAAGAGACGGGGGTAACTTGGTCTAATTCCTAAATAAAAAAAAATTAAAAAAATAAAATAAAAAAAGTATACATATTAGGTATCGCCGCATCCGTGACAACCTGGTCTATAAAAATATCACATGATCTAACTTGTCAGATGAATGTTGTAAATAAAAAACGGTGCCAAAACAGCTATTTCTTGTTATCTTGCCTCTCAAAAAGTGTAATATAGAGCAACCAAAAATCATATATACCCTAAACTAGTACCAACAATACTGCCACCCTATCCCGTAGTTTCTAAAATGGGGCCACTTTTTTGGAGTTTCTACTCTAGGGGTGCATCAGGGGGCTTCAAATGGGACATGGTGTAAAAAAAAACAGTCCAGCAAAATCTGCCTTCCAAAAACCGTATGGCATTCCTTTCCTTCTGCGCCCTGCCGTGTGCCCGTACAGCTGTTTACAACCACATATGGGGTGTTTCTGTAAACTACAGAATCAGGGCCATAAATATTGAGTTTTGTTTGGCTGTTAACCCTTGCTTTGTTACTGGGAAAAATGGATTAAAATGGAAAATTTGCCCAAAAATTGAAATTCAGAAATTTCATCTCCATTTACCAATAACTCTTGTGGAACATCTAAAGAGTTAACGACGTTTGTAAAATCAGTTTTGAATACCTTGAGGGGTGTAGTTTCTTATATGGGGTCACTTTTATGGAGTTTCTACTCTAGGGGTGCTTCAGGGGGGCTTCAAATGGGACAACCCTTGCTTTGTAACTGGAAAAATAAAAATGGAAAATCTGCCAAAAAAGGGAAATTTTGAAATCTCTATTTTTCATTAATTCTTGTGGAACACCTAAAGGGTTAACAAAGTTTGTAAAATCAGTTTTGAATACCTTGAGGGGTGTAGTTTATAGAATGGGGTCATTTTTGGGTGGTTTCTATTATGTAAGCCTCAAAAGTGACTTCAGACCTGAACTGGTCCCTAAAAATTGGTTTTTTGAAAATTTCTGAAAAATTTCAAGATTTGCTCCTAAACTTCTAAGCCTTGTAACATCCCCAAAAAATAAAATATCATTCCCAAAATGATCCAAACATGAAGTAGACATATGGGGAATATAAAGTAATAACTATTTTTGGAGGTGTTACTATGTATTACAGAAGTAGAGAAATTGAAACTTGGAAATTTCCAATTTTTTACAAATTTCTGGTAACTTTGGTATTTTTTTTTAATAAATAAAAATGATATTTTTTTTACTTCATTTTACCTGTGTCATGAAGTACAATATGTGACAAAAAAACTATCTCAGAATGGCCTGGATAAGGCCCCTTTCACACGGGCGATATTTCCGCGTGGGTGCAATGCGTTCACTTCACGCATTGCACCCGCACTGAATCCAGACCCATTCATTTCTATGGGGCTGTGCACATGAGCGGTGATTTTCACGCATCACTTGTGCGTTGCGTGAAAATCGCAGCATGCTCTATATTGTGCGTTTTCCACGCAATGCAGGCCCCATAGAAGTGAATGGGGCTGCGTGAAAATCACAAGCATCTGCAAGCAAGTGCGGATGCGTTGCGATTTTCACGCACGGTTGCTAGGAGACGATCGGGATGGAGACCCGATCATTTTTATTTTCCCTAATAACATGGTTATAAGGGAAAATAATAGCATTAAAAAAATTTAAATAAAATATTTAACTCACCTTAATCCACTTGCTCGCGCAGCCCGACATCTCTTCTGTCTGTCTTATGTGCTGTGTGCAGGAAAAGGACCTGTGGTGACATCACTCCGGTCATCACATGGTCCATCGCCATGGTAAAAGATCATGTGATGGACCATGTGATGACCGGAGTGACGTCACCGCAGGTCCTTTTCCTGCACACAGCTCAGAAGACAGACAGAAGAGATGCCGGGCTGCGCGAGCAAGTGGATTAAGGTGAGTTAAATTATTATTATTTTTTTTAACCCCTCCAGCGCTATTGTACTATGCATTCTGTATTCAGAATGCTATCATTTTCCCTTATAACTATGTTATAAGGGAAAATAATACAATCTACACAACCCCGATCCCAAGCCCGAACTTCTGTGAAGAAGTTTGGGTACCAAACATGCAAATTTTTCTCACGCGCGTACAAAACGCATTACAATGTTTTGCACTCGCGCGGAAAAATCGTGCATGTTCCCTCAACGCACCTGCACCTTTTCCCGCATCGCCCGTGTGAAAGAGGCCTAAGTCAAAACGTTTTAAAGTTATCAGCACTTAAAGTGACACTGGTCAGATTTGCAAAAAATGGCCAAGTCCAGAAGGTGAAATAGGGCCGAGTCCTTAAGGGGTTAATATAAGGCACTTACTAATGTATTGTAATTGTCCATATTGCCACCTTTGCTGGCTGTAATCATTTTTCCATCACATTATACACTGCTCGTTTCTATGGTTATAACCACCCCGTAATCCAGGAGCGGTGGTCGTGCTTGCACACTATAGGAAAAGGTGTGCACTCTGCAAATGCCATTTGGTGAAGTGAATCAACTCCTTTAAGGCCCAAAACAGGGTGGGTGGTCACTAAGGGTTTAACCACCTCAGCCCCCCTAGCTTAAACACCCTTAATGACCAGACCACTTTTTACAATTCTGCACTACACTATTTTCACAGTTTATTGCTCGGTCATGCAACTTACCACCCAAATGAATTTTACCTCCTTTTCTTCTAACTAATAGAGCTTTCATTTGGTGGTATTTCATTGCTGCTGACATTTTTACTTTTTTTGTTATTAATCAAAATTTAACGAAATTTTTGCAAAAAAAAAATGTCATTTTTCACTTTTAGTTGTGAACATCCATATATAAATTTTTCGCTAAATTTATTGTTCTACATGTCTTTTATTAAAACAAAATGGTTTGGGTAAAAGTTATAGCGTTTACAAACTATGGTACAAAAATGTGAATTTCCGCTTTTTGAAGCAGCTCTGACTTTCTGAGCACCTGTCATGTTTCCTGAGGTTCTACAATGCCCAGACAGTAGAAAACCCCCACAAATGACCCCATTTCGGAAAGTAGACTCCGTAAGGTATTCGCTGATGGGCATAGTGAGTTCATATAACTTTTTATTTTTTGTCACAAGTTAGCGGAAAATTATGATTTTTTTTTTCCTAATAAAGTCTCATATTCCACTAACTTGTGACAAAAAATAAAAACTTCCATGAACTCACTATGCCCATCATGGAATACCTTGGGGTGTCTTCTTTCCAAAATGGGGTCACTTGTGGCGTAGTTATACTGCCCTGGCATTTTAGGGGCCAAAATGTGTGCAAAGTAGTTTGAAATCAAAATCTGTAAAAAAATGGCCTGTGAAATCCTAAAGGTGCTCTTTGGAATGTGGGCCCCTTTGCCCACCTAGGCTGCAAAAAAGTGTCACACATCTGGTATTGCCGTACTCAGAAGAAGTAGGGCAATGTGTTTTGGGGTGTCTATTTACATATACCCATGCTGGGTGAGAGAAATATCTCGGCAAAAGACAACTTTTCCAATTTTTTTATACAAAATTGGCATTTGATCAAGATATTTATCTCACTCAGCATGAGTATATGTAAAATGACACCCCAAAACACATTCCCCAACTTCTCCTGAGTACGGCGATACCAGATGTGTGACACTTTTTTGCAGCCTAGATGCGCAAAGGGGCCCAAATTCCTTTTAGGAGGGCATTTTTAGACATTTGGATCCCAGACTTCTTCTCACGCTTTAGGGCCCCTAAAAAGCCAGGGCAGTATAAATACCCCACATGTGACCCCATTTTGGAAAGAAGACACCCCAAGGTATTCAATGAGGGGCATGGCGAGTTCATAGAAAAAAAAAAAAATTGGCACAAAAATGTCAATCTTTCATAGACTCAATATGCCCCTCAGCGAATACCTTGTGGTGTCTTCTTTCCAAAATAGGGTCATTTGTGGGGTGTTTGTACTGCCCTGGCATTTGAGGGTCTCCACAATCATTACATGTATGGTTAGCATTAGGAGTTTCTGCTATTCTCCTTATATTGAGCATACGGGTAATGAGATTTTTTTTTTTCGTTCAGCCTCTGGGCTGAAAGAAAAAATGAACGGCACAGATTTCTTCATTCGCATCGATTAATGTGGATGAAAAAATCTCTGCCCAAAAAAAAAAAAAAAAGGAGGGGAAAGGCGTCTGCCAGGACATAGGAGCTCCGCCCAACATCCATACCCACTTAGCTCGTATGCCCTGGCAAACACGATTTCTCCATTCACATCAATCGATGTGGATGAATAAATCATTGCCAGGATTTTTTATTTATTTTTTTATATACAAAGTGTTTGCCAAAGCATATGAACACCGCCGCCTCCTCAGCTCATATGCCTCGGCAAACGTATCTTTTACTGCAGAGGAGAAATCATGTCTTGCAGCGCCGCATACACCGACTTTTGTGTAATCTGACAGCAGCGCAATGCTTCTGTCAGAATGCACATCAGTGCTACAGCTAGTCGATCGGTTGGTCCACCTGGAAGGTAAAAAAAACAAAACAAAAAAGAAAAAACCAGGCCGCAACGCAATTAATTTATTAACTTTATAATAACATTTGAACAGAACATATAAACTTTATTTAACTTTTTGAACAGAACGTTAACTTTTTTGCTTACTGGTGATTTATTTTTTATTTTTTTACCTTTATAGTACAAACCTCTCCTTCCCCATGTGACAATGTGCAAAGCGCAAATCGCCCATAGATGTGGCGAAATACATTATGCACTTTGTCCCAGGTGAAAGGAGAGGTTTGCAGCAGCTCTGTGTGAATGGGTCCTAATAGCCCTGTGTACCTGTCCTGTGAGATGTGATCCCTATGCTAAGTGTACCTGTGTGTGGTACTTCCGGAAATGTATAAGGGACTCGTCTACGCAGATGTTTTGCTCAGGGGTATACAAATTTGGTGTTGAAGTGATCTATGAGGGGCCAAATTTTGTGGAGCCGGTCAAAAGCTGGATGGCCTCTGGGACGGGAGGTGGTGTTGTCGCTAAAGTGCAGGAAACGCAGGATGGCCTCAAATCGTGCCCTGGACATGGCAGCAGAGAACATGGGCATGTGATGAATTGGGTTTGTGGACCAATTTGACCGCAATTCATGCTTTTTGGTTAGACCCATGTTAAGGAGAAGGCCCAGAATTTTTTTTAATTCGGAAACTTGGACGGGTTTCCACCGAAAAGGCTGGGCATAATAGCTTCCCGGGTTGGCGGCTATAAATTGAGTGGCATACCGATTTGTTTCTGCCACGACTATGTCTAAGAGCTCCGCAGTCAAGAACAGCTCAAAAAATCCCAGTGCCAAACCGATCTGAGCTGTCTCAACCCGAACTCCAGACTGGGCGGTGAAAGGGGGAACTAATGGTGCGGCTGAAGTTGGGGACTGCCAATCAGGATTTGCCAGCACCTCAGGGATTCTAGGGGGTCTACGGGCCTGTCTGTGCGGTGGCTGCGACGGGGTAACTATTGCACGTGCCACTGTACCAGCTTCAACTGCCCTTCTGGTGCTCGCCACTTCACCATGTTGTACGGCAGTGCTGGTACTAGGTCCAGGATAGGCTGCACTGCTGGTGTATGCCTCACCACGTAATCAGACAGCGCCAGCCCCACTCTGCTGCCTTTGAAGCGGATCCTGCGCAACCTGTGGTCTAGCGACACGGGGCCGGGTACGCCTGGTGCTATCAGGGACCTCAGCCTCCTCGTCCGAACTTTGGGTCAGAGAGCCACTGCTTTCTACAGGTTCATATTCTGACCCGCTAGATTCGTCAGATGAGGGTTCCCATTCCTCATCCGACTGGGTCAGAAGCCTGTAGGCCTCTTCAGAAGAATACCCCCTGTTTGACATTTGGGCAACTAAATTTAGGGGTATTCCCTGAGACTACCCAAGAAAAAAAGCAAGCCTGTCTTGCAAATGGGAGGCTAGCGAAGTACCGGAGGCCGCTGAGATTGATAAAAAAAATCAAAACGGATTTTTTTTTATCGCCGCAGTGCGTGTAAAGTGAATGTGAAGTGATAAAAAAATATTTATTTTTTTATCACTGCGGCGGGGCGGGCGTGGGTGAACGCACGTGTGGGCGACCGATCAGGCCTGATAGGGCAAACACTGCGTTTTGGGTGGAGGGCGAGCTAAGGTGACACTAATACCATTATAGATCTGACTGTGATCAGTTTTGATCACTTACAGATACTATAAAAGTGCAAATGCTGATTAGCGATACGCTAATCAGCGAATCAGTGACTGCGGTGCGGTGGGCTGGGCGCTAACCGATTGCTAACTACCTAACCAAGGGGCCTAAACTATCCTAAAACCTAACAGTCAATACCAGTGAAAATAAAAAGTGACAGTTTACACTGATCACTTTTTTCCCTTTCACTAAGTGATTGACAGGGGCGATCAAGGAGTTAATTGGGGTGATGGGGGTGATCTGGGGGCTAAGTGAAGTGTTTGGTGTACTCACTGTGTACTGTGCTCCTCTGCTGAGACCAACCGACGAAAAGAATCAGCAGAGGAGCACAGCAGCCATTTAACACCTTAAATTTATAAATATAAGGTGTTAAATGGCCTGTGATTAGTTTTTTTTAAATCATCAGCCTGCCAGCGATGATCATTGGCTGGCAGGCTGATGATGCAACCCCCCTCGAACTTTTGCGCAGGCCGGCTGTGAGCGTCTTTTCGCGTCTCGCGAGATGAGCATCCCTGCGTGACTCTGCCTGAGACTGCCACCTCCGGACTGCGATCCTGCGTTAGGCGGTCCGAGGCGGTTAATACTGAAAAAAAAAAAAAAAACACTTTGGAAAAAAGAATTGTTCTCTTTTTATCATCATATTCGGACCCCTAATAAGTTTATAGTTGTGTCTACGGAGCTGTGAGAAGGCTCAGTTTTGTATGACTTTTTGGATTCCTTTTTATTCAGTTCAACTATTGGGGG
Source organism: Bufo gargarizans (assembly GCF_014858855.1). Lineage (NCBI taxonomy): Eukaryota > Metazoa > Chordata > Amphibia > Anura > Bufonidae > Bufo > Bufo gargarizans. The sequence continues at coordinate 145,300,720 of NC_058086.1, forward strand.
AGGTAAAGCGCTGAAAATTTTTTAAATTAACAGGTTTTTTTTCTGTTACATCATTCCCTGTCATCCTAGGTGACTATAACAAATAATCATTACACTTCTTCTGCAATAGATTGCATTCAATTGGTAAAGCAATTCAATGCTCAACCTGTGGCCCTCCAGCTGTCGTAAAACTACAACTCCCACAATGCCCTGCTGTAGTCTGTCCAGGCATGCTGGGAGTTGAAGATTTGCAACAGCTGGAGGGCCACAGGTTGAGCATGCCTGAGTCTATTGCTATGTTCTTATGGAGCCCTGCCACCTGCAGGGCTCCATAGGAACTACAGTTCTGAAAGCCCTGGTTTCTTCAGCTGACCAGGGCTTTCAATTTCAACCAACAGCTCCCCCCATCTCTGCATGGAGGAGCCAACTAACCCTGGGAGCGAGCGCTCCTGGTTTTTCACCTCTCAGACGCCGTGGTCACGTTTGAACACAGCACTAAAGGGTTAAAAGTCTGATCGGCGTTGTTGGCCGATTGCAGACATTATCCCTAGGTGCCTGCTGTGTGAAACAGCAGGCAACCAGCAGTGATGGCACCGGATCCGCTCTGGTGTGGACACCATCTTTAAACTCCGTACTTTCAATATATATAGTCATGCGGCGGTAGGAAAAATATGCTACATTTTGTTACTTTTGTAACTGAGTGTAATTAAACATTTTATTATAATAACAATCTTTCTTTATATAGCGCCAACATATTCCGCAGCGCTTTACAAACCAGGGGTTCATGTACAAACAGTCTCATAAATGACATAGCAATAGACAAGTCAATAATTATAACAAGAGGAATGAGGGCCCTGCTCGCAAGAGCTTACAATCTGGGGAGATAGGGGTGGCACAAAAAGGTAAAAGAGCTCGTTTTGTACAATGGTCCGGCCATCTTGGGAAAATGGGGAAGTCAATATAAAGCTGTATGAGCCAGACACCAGCCGATACTTGTAGTGCTTTTGGGTGCATGGTTGTGGTGGAGCGTTTGAATTGGATTCTATACTGTATGGGCTACAAGTGCAATGACTGGCACAGGGTGAAGGCATTGGAGTAGGGGTTAGACTCTGGCTGCTGCATTAAAAGGGGTTATCCCATGATTAATGTAAAAAAAAAAAAAAAAAAAATCAGACATATACAGTCATGGCCAAAAGTTTTGAGAATGACACAAATATTAGTTTTCACAAAGTTTGCTGCTAAACTGCTTTTAGATCTTTGTTTCAGTGATGTAGTGAAATATAATTACACGCACTTCATACGTTTCAAAGGCAATTACATGACATTTATGCAAAGAGTCAGTATTTGCAGTGCTGGCCCTTCTTTTTCAGAACCTCTGCAATTCGACTGGGCATGCTCTCAATCAACTTCTGGGCCAATTCCTGACTGATAGCAACCCATTCTTTCATAATCACTTCTTGGAGTTTGTCAGAATTAGTGGGTTTTTGTTTGTCCACCCGCCTCTTGAGGATTGACCACAAGTTCTCAATGGGATTAAGATCTGGGGAGTTTCCAGGCCATGGACCCAAAAGGTCAACGTTTTGGTCCCCGAACCACTTAGTTATCACTTTTGCCTTATGGCACGCTGCTCCATAGTGCTGGAAAATGCATTGTTCTTCACCAAACTGTTGGATGAGCCCACTCTCTTGGATGAGAAGCAACCCCACACATGAATGGTCTCAGGATGCTTTACTGTTGGCATAACACAGGACTGATGGTAGCATTCACCTTTTCTTCTCCGGACAAGCCTTTTTCCTGATGCCCCAAAAAATCGGAAAGAGGCTTCATTTGAGAATATGACTTTGCCCCAGTCCTCAGCAGTCCATTCACCATATTTTCTGCAGAAGATCAATCTGTCCTTGATGTTTTTTTTGGAGAGAAGTGGCTTCTTTGCTACCCTTCTTGACACCAGGCCATCTTCCAAAAGTCTTTGCCTCACTGTGCGTGCAGATGCGCTCACACCTGCCTGCTGCCATTCCCGAGCAAGCTCTGCACTGGTGGCACTCCGATCGCGCAGCTGAATCCTCTTTAGGATACGATCCTGGAGCTTGCTGGACTTTCTTGGACGCCCTGAAGCCTTCTTAACAAGAATTGAACCCCTTTCCTTGAAGTTCTTGATGATCCTATAAATTGTTGATTGAGGTGCAATCTTAGTAGCCACAATATCCTTGCCTGTGAAGCCATTTTTATGCAACGCAATGATGGCTGCACGTATTTTTCTTTGCAGGTCACCATGATTAACAATGGAAGAACAATGATTTCAAGCATCACCCTCCTTTTAACAGGTCAAGTCTGCCATTTTAACCCAATCAGCCTGACATAATGATCTCCAGCCTTGTGCTCGTCAACATTCTCACCTGAGTTAACAAGACGGTTACTGAAATGATCTCAGCAGGTCCTTTAATGACAGCAATGAAATGCAGTGGAAAGGGTTTTGGGATTAAGTTAATTTTCATGGCAAAGAAGGACTATGCAATTCATCTGATCACTCTTCATAACATTCTGGAGTATATGCAAATTGCTATTATAAAAACTTAAGCAGCAACTTTTCCAATTTCCAGTATTTTTGTAATTCTCAAAACTTTTGGCCACGACTGTACAATTAAGAATTGTTGACTTGCATAAAGCTGGAAAGGGTTATAAAAGCATCTCCAAAAGCCTTGCTGTTCAGTCCACGGTAAGACAAATGGTCTATAAATGGAGAGAGTTCAGCACTGCTGCTACTCTTACTTGGAGTGGTTGTCCTGTAAAGATGACTGCAAGAGGACAGCGCAGAATTCTCAATGAGGTGAAGAAGAATGCTAGAGTGTCAGCCAAAGACTTACAAAAGTCTCTGGCATATGCTAACATCTCTGTTAGTGAATCTACGATACGTAAAAAACACTAAACAAGAATGGGCTTCATGGGAGGATACCACAGAGGAAGCCACTGCTGTCCAAAAAAAAACATTGCTGCATGTTTACAGTTTGCACAAGATCACCTGGATGTTCCACAGCAGTACTGGCAAAATATTCTGTGGACAGATGAAACCAAAGTTGAGTTTTTTGGAAGAAACACACACCACTATGTGTGGAGAAAAAGAGGCACAGCACACCAACATCAAAACCTCATCCCAACTGTGAAGTATGGTGGTGGGGGCATCATGGTTTGGGGCTGCTTTGCTGCGTCAGGGCCTGGACGGATTGCTATCAAAGGAAATATACATTCCCAAGTTTATCAAGACATTTTGCATGAGAACTTAAGGCCATCTGTCCACAAGCTGAAGCTCAACAGAAGATGGGTGTTGCAACAAGACAACGACCCAAAGCATAGAAGCAAATCAACAACAGAATGGCTTAAACAGAAGAAAATACGCCTTCTGGAGTGGCCCAGTGGGAGTCCTGACCTCAACCCAATTGACCTCAAGAAAGTGATTCACACCAGACATCCCAAGAATATTGCTGAACTGAAACAGTTCTGTAAAGAGGAATGGTCAAGAATTACTCCTGACCGTTGTGCACGTCTGATCTGCAACTACAGGAAACGTTTGGTTGAAGTTATTGCTGCCAAAGGAGGTTCAACCAGTTATTAAATCCAAGGGTTCGCATACTTTTTCCACCTGCACTGTGAATGTTTACATGGTGTGTTCAATAAAAACATGGTAATATTAAATTCTTTGTGTGTTATTAGTTTAAGCAGCAGACTGTGATTGTTGTCACTTAGATGAAGATCAGATCACGTTTTATGACCAATTTCTGCAGAAATCCATATCATTCCAAAGGATTCACATACTTTTTATTGCAACTGTACTTATCCAAGCCATTCTGAGATGGTTTTCTCGTGACACATTGTACTTCATGATAGTCATACATTTGAGTCAATACATTTCACCTTTATTTGTGAAAAAAATCCCAAATTTTAAAATGTAAATTTCTCTACTTTTATAATAGATAGTGATACCTCATATAGTTATTACCGGTACTTTGCATTTCCCATATGTCTACTTCATGTCAGGTCCATTTTGAAAATTACATTTTATTTTTCGGGGACGTTAGAAGGCTTAGAATTTTTCAGAAAATTTCAAAAAGCCACTTTTTAAAAGGAGCAGTTCAGGTCTGAAGTCACTTTGTAGGGCTTACATAATAGAAACCACCCAAAAATGACCCCATTTTAGAAACTACACCTCTCACGGTATTGAAAACTGATTTTTACAAACGTTGTTAACCCTTTAGGTATTCCATAAGAATTAATGGAAAATGGAGATGAAATTTCAGAATTTCACTTTTTTGGCAGATTTTATATTTTAAACCCGTTTTTCCAGTAGCAAAGCAGGGGTTAACAGCCAAAGAAAACTCAATATTTATTACCCTGATTCTGCGGTTTATAGAAACTCCCCACATGTGGTCGTAAACTGCTGTATGGCCACACGGCAGGGTACAGAATGAAAGTAACGCCATATGGTTTTTGGAAGGCAGATTTACCTGAACTGTTTTTTAGATGCCATGTCCCATTTGAAGCCCCCGTGATGCACCCCTACAGTAGAAACTCAAAAAAGTGACCACATTTTGGAAACTACAGGCTATGGAGCCAGTTTTATTGGTACTATTTTGAGGTACATATGATTTTTAATTGCTCTATATTACATTTTTTTGAGGCAGTGTAACAAAAAAAATGGATGTTTTGGCACAGGTTTTTATTTAAGTTACATTATGCGGTATTTTTATAGAGCAGGTTGTTATGGATGCAAGGATATTAAATATGCCTACTTTCTATGTTTGTTTCAGATTTACATAATAAAGATTTTTTGTTTTTCTGCCAATCATCTTGTGCAGGGACTTGTTTTTTGCAGGAAGAGTTAACGTTTTTTGCATTTTTGGGCACATATGATTTTTTTTTTATCATTCATAATTACACTTTATGGGGCAAGGTGAACCCAAAATTGGTTGTTTTGGCGCAGTTTTTATTTATTTATTTTTACAGCGTTTACCTAAAGGATTAGGTCATGTGACTTTTATAGAGAAAATTGTTGCGGATGTGGCGATACCTAATATGTCAACTTTTTCTTATTTATTTAAGTTTTACACAATAATAGAATTTTTGAAACCAAAATAATGATGTTTTAGTGTATTTTTCTTTATTTTTTGACCGGATGAGGTGACGGTTTGATTGGTACTATTTTGGGGGTATATGCCTTTTTGATCACTTGATGTTGCCTTTTTTGTGATGTAAGGTGACAAAAATGTTATTTCTTTTTTTACAAAGTTTTTTTTTTACGGTGTTCACATGATAGGTTAGGTCATGTGATATTTTTATAGAGCAGGTTGTTACGGACACGGCGATAGCTAATGTCAATTTTTTTATTTATTATTTCACTTTAACACAATAGCAGTTTTGAAGCAAAAAAAAAAAAAAAAAAATCATATTTTATTGTCTCCATTGTCTAAGAGTGATAGCTTTTTAATTTTTTTGACCGATTGTCTTAGGTAGGGTATAATTTTTTACGGGATGTGGTAACAATTTGATTGGTACTATTTTGGGGGGCAAAGGCCTTTTTGATTGCTTGCAGTTGCAATTTTTTTATGTAAGGTGACAAAAATTGCTTTTTTTTTTACACTTTATCTGTTCGTGTACTACAGTGAGTAGTACACTAACAGGTTGCCTAGGAGACCCAGCCTGAGGCCAAATCTCCTAGGCACCCGTAGAAGGCAGGTCCCGATGCCTTACAAGGCATCGGGCTGCTTTCTGACACAGAGTCCCCGCCACAGCAGCGCGGGGACTTGATGCGCTCCCTCACTCGACACAAACCCCTTCTATGTTGCGGTCAGCACGGACCACGGCATAGAAGGGGTTAATCCGCCAGCATTGCCTTTTACAGCTATGCCGGCGGATACAGCAGGGGCCTGGCTACTAGGGACTGCTGGGCCCCTGCAGTGATCGGGCGTGCACCGCTCCGATGCCTGCCCGATCACCATGACGTACTATTACGTCAAATTGCGGGAACGCAGTGGCTTCCATGACGTAATAGTATGCCATGTGTCGGGAAGGGGTTAATGCATTCTGAATGGATAAGGATCCGCGCAGAATGCATCAGTTTGCCTCCGATCAGTCTCAATTCAGCTTTGCAGGCAGACACCAAAACTCTGCTTGCAGAGTTTTGGTGTCCATCTGACGAAACTGAGCCAAACGGGGACGGATCCGTTTTCACTGACACAATATGGCAGAGAAATGTAATAGCTCCTTACAGCATAACTTAGCCCGGTACTAGTAAACCAATGAGGTATTTCCACACGTGAACACACCCACACTGTCACTTGAAGATACAGAAACCGATAACCAAATAAAGAACTCAAACACAAGATTAGATAAAAAATTTATTTACCGTAATTTCCCTCGTTTTAGTCTATACAATATAAGATGTTCCCTCTCGCAAAGACAGCGAGTCCTTCAAATATATACAAAACGCATCCAATGGTATTCTTCGGTCTCTTCAGTATAAAATGGTCATGGAGCTGCACCAATGTACTAATCTGAGGTCAGACGCAGGTGGGTAGACCAGCCCAGAAACCACCATATTACGTATCTCCAATAGAAGATACACAATATTATATACCTGATGAGGTGAGTTCTGTGCAGCATCCTGAAAACAAAACCCAATGCCTCCAAGTTCAAGTATTAGCAAAAAAAATATATAGCACTTTTCTGTTAAAATAAAATAAGAGTCCATCACTAGAAAGAGCAGCAGTGCTGTGACCTGCCGTCTCTTTGCTTTCAGCAGCATATGTGGCTAGATGTCTTTGCACAGCCCTGCTCGTTGCGGAAGCCGCAAGGGGGCGCTCCGCACAATAAATCACTGCATCCATTGCAGACTTCATGCTTTAATCGGGTTTACAGATGGTTTGGGGTCATAGCCGTAGAGGAAGGTGGCAGAAATAACAAATACTGCTCCCATGAAGAACACACTGATAAGAGAAGAAAGTTTTTTTTTTTTTTAAGTTATCTTGTAATAAAACAGACTGAAAATCTACATTCAACAGCAGTTTCCCCACTGTAGTGACATGGCAGCCATCTTGGTGCTCTCTGGTCCTTTTTACATCATATCCCTTCTCTCTGGTGTCAGACCCCCACCGATCAGATACTGATGATGTTACTTGAGGACAGGACATCAGTATAAAAAGTCTGGGAAAACCCCTTTAAGTAATTTATACATTTAAATCTCTGCTCTTCCCGAGCTTACTTGCCCAAGTTGGCCATTTTATCAGTGATTGTCAGCCTTCCTTGGATAAGTATGTATACATAGGTAAATGTAACTGTCAATCACTGATATGACCAACCACTTCATCAACTCAACAGAAATGAGCGAATCTATTTGTCGCACCAGCAAGAGTTCTTTGTGAGCTCAGTCGTAGAGATGAGCAAACCGGTTTGTAGGAATTGAATCATCTCATCAAGAGTTCTTCAGCTGTGAGTGGCTATTCCTGCTGCTGAAGAAATGCCCTCAAATCGCTTGACTGACGAGGCTGGACATCTCATCCAGCACTGACAATCTCGAATAGCAGTGCAAGTGCAAAGGCTCTGTTCCTGTTCTAGAGCCGAGAATGTGCACGCGCCGCTAACCTGTCACAGCTGAAGAACTCTTGCAGACGTGAGATAAATCAATTCGTACAAATGCTCATCTCTACAACTGAGCTCACAAAAAGATTTAAAGGTGTAAAATACAATTTTGGCTAAATTTCCCCCCCCCACAATATTAGATATTAATCTGCTCAGCTCCTCCTGCTCTATAACATGCTGCCTGCAGTTTGCACCATATTTCTTGGTGATAGGGTCTCTTTAAAAGGGATGGCCAGGAATTTTATAATGGTGGCCTATCCTCAGGACAAGCTATACATATCTGATCGGTGGGGATCCTACATCTTTCAACCTCACAGATCAGCTGTTCCCAAAATAGCCTGGGTGCCAGAACTACACATTCTATTCTGAGGATAGGCCATCAATATAAAAATCCTGGCCAACCACTTTAAATAAGATAATTTTTTTAATGTGAATATACAAGAAATGTCACTATACCTTGTAGGAACAAAGTCTTGCAGCCAAAAGTAGGAGATAAATGTTGACAGAATGATTGAAAGAGAAGTTGCAAATCCTTTCAAGATATTATCAGCATATTTGATCACAGCAGCAATCACCAATCCACCTAGAGCCTAAAAAAAAATAAAAAAATAAAAATAACCAGGGTGAAGTTCAAATGTTAAAAAGGGGCAGTAAGAGTACACGTAGAAGCTGCGGGGAGCAGCTGATTGTCGGGAAGGAAACGGTCATACATGGTTTTTAAAATATTTAATAAATAAAAGTTTGGAAAGTGTGGCATGCATTTGTAGGCAGCCCCCTGTACTCTGATATCCTTAATTAAAATACAGTGTAATTAACTGCCTTCAGAAGTTACCCAATTAGTAAATGTGTATAATTTATTCTCAGCATAATTACAGCAGTTCTGCCTCACAGGTTTGTCAGAGAACATTAGTGATCAAACAGCATCATGAAAACCAAGGAACACACCAGGCAGGTCAGGGATAAAGTTGTGTAAAGCAGGGCTAAGTTTAAAAAAAAAATAATATCTGAACATCTCACAGAGCACTGTTCAATGCATCATCTGAAAATGGAAGGAGTATGGCACAACTGCAAACCTACCAAGACATGGCCGTCCACCTTAACTGACAGCCCAGGGAAGGAGAGCACTAATTAGAGAAGCAGCCAAAAGCCCATGGTCACTCTGGAGGAGCTGCAGAAATCCACAGCTCAGGTGGGAGAATCTGTCCACAGGACAACTATTAGTCATGTATTCCACATATCTGTCCTTGATGGAAGAGTGGCAAGAAGAAAGTCATTTTTGAAAGCAAGCCATAAGAAGTCCTGTTTTCAGTTTGCCACAAGCCATGTAGGGGGCACAGCAAACGTGGAAGGTGTTCTGGTCAGATAAAAGTTAAAATGTTTGGCCTAAATGCAAAATGCCATGTGTGGCACATCACCCTGAACACACCACCCCCAACGTAAAACATGGTGGTGGTAGCATGATGCTGTAGGGGTGCTTTTCTTCAGCAGGGACAGTGAAGCTGTTCAGAGTTGATGGGAAGATGGATGGAGCTAAATACAGGGCAGTCCGAGAAGAAAAACCTGGTAGAGACTGTAAAAGACTTGAGACTGGGGCGGAGGTTCACCTTCCAGCAGGACAACTCTAAACATACAGCCAGAGCTACAATGGAATGGTTTATACTGACAAAATATGGTGCATTTGATAACGGATCCGTCCCCTATTGACTTTCAATGTAAGTCAGGACGGATCCGTTTTGCCTTTGCAAATACCAGACGGATCCGCATCAAGCGCAGGTGTGAAAGTAGCTTTATTTATTAAAAATTTGGAAAACCATGTATCATTTTCTCTTCACTTCACACATACTTGCTACCTTGAGTTGGTCTATCACATAAAATCCCAGTAAAATACATTTAGGTTTGTGGGTGTAATGTGAAAAAAAAAAACATGGAAAAGTTCAAGGGGTATGAATACTTTTTCAAGGCACTGTACATGCAACAATCACATCTACTAGTTCAAAAATATTAATGTATTGAAATATTTTCTCACCTCCATGCTGACCCCCACCAATAAACTAGAATCAGCAAAAACCTTTTGGTAAACAGTATGAATGTGCCTCAAAAACACTCCTGTGGTCTGCTGCCATTTCCCAAACACAACCACCGATAAAGGCTGTAGTAGTTATGTGCGGTCTTGTAGCACTATAGCCATTCAAAAATACTGTCAGGCCAAAGCTGGCATAAATTGACATGCTGAGGATTTAAAAATCTGTACCACAGGTCAAGATATGTATGGATTCAGTTCACCCAAACAGAAGATTCGGCACTTGCTAAAATCTCTCTCCTTTATTAAGATTTGGGACACATAAAAAAAAGTTTGAAGTCATCTAGTAACCCTAATATGGGGTATGAGGTTACCGGAAGGTTTTAAACTTTTGTATCGATCTCATGGCCTAGGTGCAGCTCAGTCCCATTCAAGTAAATAGGCCTGAGCTGCAATACAGAGAACGGCCGCTATCCATAGGATGGTGCTATGCTTGGTAAGCTTTGGGGAGGCCGCAGCACTCACCTGAGCGGGGATGCCAGGAACCAGATCCCAGCCGTATCCTGAGGAGAGGTCATCAATATCAAAATCCTGGATAACCCCGTTAATGATAACTAGTACCAATTCAGGAGTATGTGAAACTTCCATATTACCTGAAGAGCCACAACCGTCCAGGTCAGATTATTGTACCCTTGAAAGAATCCCTCTTTTGAGACCTGATCTCCATCATAAATAAAAACGCCCATCAAACCAAATATACCCCCGAAGAATCCTGCAAAGAAGACACAGAGACTGTCATTGGTTCTCAATTAGCAAGTAGTCACCACTACAGATTATTACATATGATAAGTTCAGAGCTCCTAATGTATCGCCATGGTTATAAATGTATTAGCAGTACATGTAATACATTTCAGAGCTATGCCGACGATGGTGAAGAAGTCTCCCAAAAAAGATTCATACTTAACTACGCCATACCACTCTGGTCCTCGGCAATGCCTCCGCTGTGTCCATGTCCCAGTCCCCAGCTTGTTTTCTTCTGGTGCTACATGGACATGGTCACAAGCTGCACTGCAGCCAAAGACAGGCTTCAGAGATGACATGGTCAGAAGCAGTATGTCACTGCTGGAGGCAGTCATTGGCAGCAGTGGAGCATATGACCATGCCCATTAAGTGCCCGAAGAAAACAAGCTGGGGACTGGAAGATAGACACAACAGAGGCATCGCAGAGGACCTGAGTGACGGGGAGTGGGTAAGTATAAATCTTCTGTTTACAGAAGAAAAAAAAAAAAAAGAGAGACACAAAAAACAAATAGCTTTATTTTTTGCCCTATAAGGCAGTACGTCTTATGGAGCGAATACTAATGAGCTTTTGGATTATGTGACCTCACGCTGTGCAACGTCAGGTCACAGCACACTGGATCTCAGGAGAGGCGGCGGCCGAAACAGGAGAGGTAAGAGGATTTTCTCATCTGAGGTTTGATTAACAATGGGGGTCTGGGCTGCAGTCAAATTCGCATTGGGAGCCTGATCTGAGGTCTGATTAATATTGGGGGTCTGTGAAATGAGGTCTAATGTAAAAAATTATAATTCTTTTTCTAGTTTTTCCTCCTCCAATACCTATGTATGAGCAAAAAATACTGTAGCCATTTTTATAATTTTTTCCCTTTATGATGCAATACAGATAAAGTCCGGGTGCAATGCGTTTTTCACAGATGGTTGCTAGATGTTTGTAAACCCAAAGCGTGAAAAACCCATTAAAACGGATTGCACCCGCGTAGAAAAAATTTATCTCAATCGCAGACAAAAATGACTTGCTTGCAAAATGATGCAAGTTTCACTGAAAACATCCTGACACAATCCGTATCGTTCGTGTGAAAGGGGCCTAAGAGGCATATGAACAACTCAAGCAGTGGTAAAGTATACCTCTATGTACATCTATAGGTATCAAAGACGTTAATTTTTAGGAACTGCTTCCACAGCATCTTGCTATTAGCCTTAAAGGGGTTATCCGAGTTATTTTTTTTGTTCTTTCTATGTTCCTAACTAGGCAAATGTAACATCTTTCCAATTCACTCACTTTATCTCCAGTGGCTGGTTTCTCCGATTTCACTGAGGGTCACATGACCTGTGATGTCAGCTTCTCTCCCTGCTCTGATAAAGGTCATTTACAAGCCTGTAAACGAGACGTCACTGTGCTGGCCACGCCCCCCTTCACTGCCGTCTACTCTCTGCTAGGATTCTTAACCCCTTCAGCTGCACAGCTCTGCAGGCAGTGAGGAGACAATGCTGGGCACTGGAGCTGACATACTTGAGAGAACATTGCACAAGAAGGTAGGGGGAAGATCCTGTGTGTATTAGCAGTGTCATTATACAGGTGGGACATTTAGTTATACACTTACAAGTTGCTGTTGATTCTCCCAGCACTCAGGGCAGCTCTTGTATCCACTCCCTTAGCAGTGTCATTATACAGCTGGGACTTGTAGTCCTACACATACAACATGCTGCAGAGTCTCCCAGCAGGCAGACATGATAGGTTTGTTCATGAGCAGCAACACAAACGGCTTGTAGAGAGCAAAAAATGGTGAATACGCAGCAGCTGGGCAGGGGATCGCAGATCCAAAGCGGTCCAATGGCATGTAGAAAGAATGGAGGGCCACAGCAGCGTCTCGCCAGAAAACTTCTTTATTCAGGAACACTCCTCATAACATGGCATATAAAATAGTTTGCAGCAACGTTTCGGCTAGAAGTAGCCTTTGTCAAGCATGTTAACAAGTTAAAATCACAGCCTATAAATAGCACATGATAAGCCCACCCACACCGCTAAGCAGCCAATGAGATTAAGATTTACGTATAACACACCTGTGTGGAAAATCAATGGGGACCAACATGCTGAAACAAATTAGCCAGCCGACACAAAAACTTCTTGCACCGCGCAAAAACGGGACTTATCCATGTTTATCTTGTTGTAATTGTGGTAACGTTCTCAAAAGGTGAATATTTCTCCCACCCTTATAGTGGGAAAAAATATAAAATCAAGGGCTATTACACCTGCAGGTCACGGGATGTGATTTATGCCATCCAGTGCCCCTGCAGCCTTATTTATGTGGGAGAGACCACCATGGAGATTAGAGAACGTATTAACAAACACAAGAGTACCATACGCAAGATGAACATGGATAAGCCCGTTGCGAAACATTTCGTGGAGGCGGGGCATTCTGTTAACCAGCTTCGTTTTAGAGTCATTGACAGTGTGGGCCCGTTACGGAGAGGGGGTGACAGGGATGCGATATTAAGGAAGAAGGAACTCAAATGGATCTACACACTGAAATCCTTACAGCCATTCGGTTTAAATCTAGAGTTTAATGTGGCTGGTATCAGCTAAATTCTGGATTTAATCAAGAAATATTCTCTATATGGCTGATTTCATATTTCTCTTCTGTTACAGTATTTTTTGCTTAGTTTTTTTTAATTATGTGCCCTAATCACACCGCTTCATAGCATCATGATGATTATTGTGGTTTTTTCCACACACACCTGTATATGGTATATCATTTATCAATGGGAACTTGTGCTTAGTGAGAACACTATCTGTTATTAACATCTAGTGATTCTTGTTCTTTCATTATGCCTGCTGTACCTATGTGATGCCTATACGTTTTTGCATATCTCCTTGTTCTTTCCTTGCGCTAGTAGTAAGGGCAGTGCGCTTCTTTATGCCTTATTGTTGTTATCTTTGGCGAGCGTTTTTGCACACTGTTCATTTGTCACAGTGGTGCGATCGCCCTCCATGTACAGCCCCATTTGCATCCTCATGCATATGCCAATCTGGAGCGCCAGGTGGGAGTGGCCTTGTGACGTTAGTCGGCCGCCGCCTGATGACGTAAGTGGTCCGGCGTGGACTATGCATCCGGATTCACTTGGGCACGTCATACGCACGCCGCCGTGTGGTGGCGCATGCGATGACGTATGCAGACATGCGCATTGCCGACTATGGGACGCTGGACGGACGGAGGAGCTCTGTACATGATGGCCCCACATAGGTATGTCTTGTTACAGCTGGCTAATTTGTTTCAGCATGTTGGTCCCCATTGATTTTCCACACAGGTGTGTTATACGTAAATCTTAATCTCATTGGCTGCTTAGCGGTGTGGGTGGGCTTATCATGTGCTATTTATAGGCTGTGATTTTAACTTGTTAACATGCTTGACAAAGGCTACTTCTAGCCGAAACGTTGCTGCAAACTATTTTATATGCCATGTTATGAGGAGTGTTCCTGAATAAAGAAGTTTTCTGGCGAGACGCTGCTGTGGCCCTCCATTCTTTCTACCAGCAGGCAGACATGTCACTCAGGGCAGCTCTTTCATTCACTCCCTTAGCAGTGTCATTATACAGCTGGGACTTGTAGTCCTACACATACAACATGCTGCAGAGTCTCCCAGCAGGCAGACATGTCACGCAGGGAAGCTCTTGTATTCACTCCCTTAGCAGTGTCATTATACAGCTGGGACTTGTAGTCCTACACATACAACATGCTGCAGAGTCTCCCAGCAGGCAGACATGTCACGCAGGGAAGCTCTTGTATTCACTCCCTTAGCAGTGTCATTATACAGCTGGGACTTGTAGTCCTACACATACAACATGCTGCAGAGTCTCCCAGCAGGCAGACATGTCACGCAGGGAAGCTCTTGTATTCACTCCCTTAGCAGTGTCATTATACAGCTGGGACTTGTAGTCCTACACATACAACATGCTGCAGAGTCTCCCAGCAGGCAGACATGTCACGCAGGGAAGCTCTTGTATTCACTCCCTTAGCAGTGTCATTATACAGCTGGGACTTGTAGTCCTACACATACAACATGCTGCAGAGTCTCCCAGCAGGCAGACATGTCACGCAGGGAAGCTCTTGTATTCACTCCCTTAGCAGTGTCATTATACAGCTGGGACTTGTAGTCCTACACATACAACATGCTGCAGAGTCTCCCAGCAGGCAGACATGTCACGCAGGGAAGCTCTTGTATTCACTCCCTTAGCAGTGCAGGGGGAGGGGCAGAGATGGTTTTTATTGCATGTAAATAAAAGGGCCAGAAAAGAACCAGGGAAATGAGGAAACATATATTTTTTTTGCATAAAACTTGCTTAGCTCAGTTATATATTAGATTTTCAGTGCTATATAATTTTTTTTCATAACTTGGACAACCCCTTTAAACCAGCAATAAAGAGTGGTGAGATGCCAGCTCTGAAAAGTTTATATACAAGCTAATACCTTGTGTCAAGCCTATCACAGAAATGTCAGCTCCTGCCATATAATGGATCATTAATATTTTTTATGTGTAGATAGCTGCTGGGCCTGCAACATTTACCATTCTGGACTATTTGTTATACTATTACCAACTATCTGGACAAGCATTAATTTTATATACTCCTGGATGTACTCACTATTTATAATTTACAGTCTTTCCTTTTGTTCTGTTGCCATCAGTTAAGCGAGTTCTCGGACTATATTTCATATATTGAACAACATCCAACATTTAACAAGTGAGCCATCTTTACTATATTTTTCATATATGATAATTGTGTAGTGCAGGTCCTGTCTGCACTGACATTGGTATCCCGCAATCTCATTTGTGGGGTGCTGATGGGTGACAGAGGGAGTCTGCTCCCTCTGTAACTGCTTACATGCCACCTGTGCTATTGCCCGCAGCATGTAAGGGGGTTAAACAGCCTGGATCGGCGCTCCTGCCGGTCCAGGCTGTTAGAGCAGGAGAACAGATAATATATGTTACATGGGAGGCAGTGGCCCAGTTGAAGGCCCCTTGGCGAGTGCTATAAAAAGGCGTACTGGTGGTCACTAAGAGTTACACGCACAAATGCTTCATATAATGGATGCTGCATCTGAAGGGTTAAATGACCGAGATAGCCGGATGTGCTCAGCTTGTAAGCCAGCTCTATACATTCCATGTGCACCAACGAAATACATCATGGTGTGCCTAAAGGTTAAGGTTGTGAAGGTAATGTTTATATTGCTGTGTACTCACCCAGCTGTATATTTCTAATCCACACAGACTGCTTGGTTTCTTTAAGAATTTTTTCAAAGTAGACACCAGCAAAGCCACTGGAGAAACACGCAGTGAGGACAGCCATGAGACCCACAAACCGGGAACTGACTGATACTTCCTTTGAAGGGGCACTGGGAGAGTCTGAGGGCCACTGCATGGGAGATATGGAGAAAGTTCACAATAAAGTATAGTGGCAAAGCAATAAACTAAGACATACAGGAATGATATATACACACACCATACACAAGCATGTCATATATACAGCACCCAACTAGGTTCCACCCCCTATGACACAACATACCACTGCCACTGGTTTAAGTGGACATTTGTTGAGAATGCAGGCAGATTTCTAGTTATGGAAATCTATGAGCAGGGATGAGAGAAGCTTTGGGTACCACTTGAGGACGGTCTACCTAAAGTCTGACACCTGGAAAAATTCGCTGTTAAACCAGGCACAGTCATCTTGTCCGGCCCTGTCCATCAAGAAGGAGAGGAAAGGGCTGGCAGAGGAAGCAGGTGCAAGGGTGCACAGAGTAGATTGGGCCTGCCCTCATTGCCTTTTACTGATCATTTGCATATGGATTAAAAGGGATTTTTCTCCAGATTAAAGCAACGGATCAGTAAATGAAAGGAATCTTTACATTCAGCTGAGCTCGTCCTACAAGTCGCTATGCCTGGTTTATCTGTGAATTTTCTGGGGACAAATGCTCTTGTGCATCAGATCTGGAGTATAGATTACTAAATGGATAACTTCTGCTAATAGGTGATGAGAGGAACTAAATAAAATCATGGACAAACAGGATTTCTATAGGGAAGTTACCTAACACACTGATGCCCAGGCCAAAAAAGACATTAAGGTCTCATGCACACGAACGTTCTTGTGGTCCGCATCAGAGCTGCATTTTTTGCAGCTCAGATGATGGGGGTGTAGCGTTTTACTACCCTACCTCGTGAGATTTCCCTACCTCCTGACTTCCTGTCGCATGGCTCATGACGTGAGGAGGCGTTCCTTGGTTTTGACGATCTGCGCATGCGCAGACCGACAGTTTATGGAAAATCAGCGGAGTTCAGCTTTACACCGGGACACTGCGCATGCGCAGGAGAGCCTCAGTAGGGAAATATTACGGCCCAGTGCGCAAGCGCGGCTAACTCCGGCCGGCGCATGCACAGTGTCCCGGTGTGAAGCTGAACTCCGTTGAGATTTTCCATAAACTGTCGGTCTGCGCATGCGCAGATCGTCAAAACTAAGGAACGCCTCCTCACGTCATTAGCCGTGCGACAGGAAGTCAGGAGATAGGGAAATCTCACGAGGTAGGGTAGTATAACGCTACAGGGGCAACAAAAGATGTGGACAGCACTCCGTGTGCTGTCCACATCTGTTGCTCTGTTCCGTGGCCCCGCAAAAAATAAATAAAATTAAAATAAATAGATCATGTCCTATTCTTGTCTGTTTTGCGGACAAGAATAGGCATTTCTATTATGGGTGCCCGTTCCGTTCTGCTATTTGCACATGGGCAGCATCCGGGTTTTGCAGAATGCAAAACACAGCACGGTCGTGTACATGAGGACTAAGGAGCATATATCAAAGCTATTACGCCACTACTACAAAAAAAACAAAAAAAAAAGGTCCCAAATTATGGTTATATTACGGCATATTGGTTACATAATCTGCATCTTTTTGAGCATTCTGAGGGGTGGGGCTTTGCAGGAGAGGCGGGGCTTCATCAGCCCATCGGATTTACTATAGCTTACGCTAGAAACTGGCGTAAGTTATAACAAAAGTCTCCTAGCTGACATAGATTTGAGTTTATGGCGCACGGAGGGTCAGAAATGCACTTCATTTTTGTGCCTCTTAATAAATTAGGCGCATCGTACTCCAGCACAGGGAGTATGGGAACGCCAGTCTTGTTAAATCTCCCCCTATATTCCTGGTAGTTTGGAATGGTGAAGGTGTCTAGAACAGTCACCACTAGTGGGCGCTAATTATGCAAGAACTTACACAAGCTTTCATTCATCATAAAAAAAAAAACAACAACAATATGGCAGAAATGGCCTCCTAGAGGCAGCAGAAATAATTTTATCATTTAAATGAAATGCATTATCAGAGAATGACCCATTGGGGTACATTCACATCAGTTTCCTTTATTTTGAGCATCTGTTATGAGAATATTGCATTCGTTTTAGGCCCCCTGCACACGAACGTGTGCGCCCCCTGGTCGTGGGACAGCCACAGCTGATCGCTGACCCATTCACTTGAACGGGTCTGCGATCCGGCCGGTCCGCAAAAAGATAGAACATGTTCTATCTTTTTGCGGAACGGAAGTACGGGACGAAACCCCACGGAAGCACTCCGTAGTGCTTCCGTAGAGTTCAGTTCCGTACCATTCCGCATCTCCAGATTTGCGGACCCATTCAAGTGAATCTGTCCGCAATACGGCACCGGGAAGCACACGTTCGTGTGCAGAGGGCCTTAGCCATTTCCGTCTGAGATCAATTATTTTAGACGGAAAAAAGTAATTCTGTCAGAAATAACATATCTCAGATAGAAATGGCTAAAACGGATGCAAAATGAGCATAATGGATGATCAAAATAAAGGATCTGTTTCTTTTTTTGTTTTATATTTTTCTGACAGATCACAAGAACGGTAAAAGTTTGGACACACCTTCTCACAAAGAGTTTTCTTTATTTTCATGACTATGTGGAATTATATACATAACAAAAAAGTGTGAAACAACTGAAAATATGTCATATTCTAGGTTCTTCAAAGTAGCCACCATTTGCTTAGATTACTGCTTTGCACACTCTTGGCATTCTCTTCATGAGCTTCAAGAGGTAGTCACCTGAAATGGTTTTCACTTCACAGGTGTGCCCTGTCAGGTTTAATAAGTGGGATTTCTTGCCTTATAAATGGGGTTGGGACCATCAGTTGCGTTGTGGAGAAGTCAGGTGGACACACAGCTGATAGTCCTACTGAATAGACTGTTAGAATTTGTATTATGGCAAGAAAAAAGCAGCTAAGTAAAGAAAAACGAGTCGCCATCCTTACTTTAAGAAATGAAGGTCAGTCAGTCCGAAAAATTGGGAAAACTTTGAAGGTGTCCCCATGTGCAGTCACAAAAACCATCAAGCGCTACAAAGAAACTGGCTCACATGCGGACCGCCCCAGGAAAGGAAGACCAAGAGTCACCTTTGCTGCGGAGGATAAGTTCATCCGAGTCACCAGCCTCAGAAATCGCAGGTTAACAGAAGCTCAGATTAGAGACCAGGTCAATGCCACACAGAGTTCTAGCAGCAGACACATCTCTAGAACAACTGTTAAGAGGAGACTGTGTGAATCAGGTCTTCATGGTAGAATATCTGCTAGGAAACCACTGCTAAGGACAGGCAACAAGCAGAAGAGACTTGTTTGGGCTAAAGAACACAAGGAATGGACATTAGACCAGTGGAAATAAAGAGAATGCCAAGAGTGTTCAAAGCAGTAATCAAAGCAGAAGGTGGCTACTTTGAAGAACCTAGAATATGACATTTTCAGTTGTTTCACAATTTTTGGTTATGTATATAATTCCACATGTGTTAATTCATAGTTTTGATGCCTTCAGTGTGAATCTACAATTTCCATACTCATGAAAATAAAGAAAACTCTTTGAATGAGAAGGTGTGTCCAAACATTTGGTCTGTACTGTGTGTATATATATATATATATATATATATATATATATATATATTGTGGAGGTTAGCTGTACAAATGGTAGGCAGTCGGCAGGATTGGATGCAACATAAGGGTTTTATTGGAAAAAACACAACTCAAATTTGTTCCAACAGGATGGCTTGGCTTCAGCCCATCAAAGTTCAGTCACATAAAGCACTTATCTTCAGCCCTCATGTGTCATATAACAGTTCAATTTTTACACAGGCAAAAATACAGGAGTCACCTTTCTGCAGAATCTTGTCTTTTCCCTTCTCAGGAACACTGTGGAGATGAATGCTCCTAAGTCCTCTGCAGACCAACACCAACCACACACTGACAGTGAGTCTTTTAAATTAGCTTTCAGCTGGGTGAGGTGGTAACACAGGAGATGGAGTATGGGAGTGACCTTCCCACCCAAACTCTTCAGTCACTCCTAAATCCCGGAACCAAATTCCAGCTACCACAAACTCAGCAATCTAACATCACTGGTTGCCATTTACCTCCGGGATTTACATCACTGAGAGCAGCAGCCTCAGTGACACATACTTACCATCAATAACCTCACCCTTTGGATGCTTACAAAATATATATATATATATATATATATATATATATATATATATATATATATATATATATATATATATATATATATATATATTTATTAATGGAAGCACTGGCAAAACAGGAATAGGTACATGCCCAAAGGGATCGGCATTTCCGGAGCGTCGCATTTACAATCATGAAATTTGGCACACAGGTACACCAGGTATCCGGGACGGTTTTAGATCCTTCTATCTTCATTCAGCAGGAACTGCACTGCCGTCACCGCGCTCACCACGTGGTAAGCGATTACGTCAAAGGTCCTTTTGCAGGTCCTCAAAGAAGATCAAGTGGATGAGGAGAGTTATTTTATTCCCTCAAGCATTTCCCCTTATAACCATGTTATAAGGGAAAATAACATCTACACAACACCGAACCCAAACCCGAACTTCAGTGAAGAAGTTTGGGTCTGGGTACCACATTTTGTTTTTTATCAGGTGCGTGCAAAATTGCGTGCCCACTCACGTGGGTTTTCTGCAATGCACCCGGGACGCATCCGGAGAAAATCCAGGATGCCCGTCTGAAAGGGGCCCAACAGTGTCATCCACACCTACAGCAGTGAAGAAAAATGGTTGGGTTGTTATGAAAACCTGGTGTAAAACTGTGTGTATGTGGAGACTAAGGGCCTGCAAGCTTCTTTTGGCTGATAAGAGACATGTGACCGTCTGTATGGCAGGCTTCTACTGGCTAGTGCATTTTTTGGGAATATCTCAGGAACGGTACGTGCTATAGAGCCATTTAGACCCAGTGTAAATCCTTCCCAGACACCTGATGTACCTGCGTGCCAAATTTCGTGATTGTAAATGCGACGGTGCGGATTCCTTTCAGCGGAAACACACACACATAGCTTTATATATTACGGTTGATAAATCCCAAAGTTTACCAAAAAATTTGAAAAATTCACAACTTTCCAAATTTTAATTCCTCAGCTTTTAAAACAGATAGTGATACCTCATATAATGGTTATTACTTTACATTCCCCATATATGTCTATTTTATGTTTAAATCATTTGGTAATTTTTTTTTTGGGGGGGGAGGGAGGGGGAAATTAGAAGGCTTAGAAGTTTAGAAGTAATTCTGTGAGCAAGATTTTCGATATAGAGCTGTTCATATCATCCTCTCCATTATCTAATAAAAAATACACTAGTTTTACCCCCACCTGTCTTTGCTTTTTGGTAAAAAACGGATTAATATGCCAATTACCTTCCTAATGTGCCAAAGGGGCTGTCCCTCTGGCCGTTTGTGCCCAGCTGCGCCCCTTATCTCGTAGCCCAGCGCCACCCCACTGCCAATTATTCACTCCTCTCATCGCCAATGGTGCGCCGTAATCTCGCGCATGCGCCCAGGATTGACAGGTCAGTGTCCGCGAGCGAAGTGCGCAGACAGCTGGCGCATGAGCGCTTTGTTTGCTGAGGCTGCCGCCAGGAAACCAGGCGGGCGCTGACCAGTGGATCCAGGGCGCATGTGCGAGATTCTGGCGCACCATCGGCAATGAAGAGAGTAATAATTAGCAATGGGGCGGTGCTGGGCTACAAGAGAAGGGGCACGGCTGGGCACAAATGGCCGGAGGGACAGCCCCGTGGGCACGTTAGGAAGGTAATTAGCATATAAATAAACAGGTGAGGGCAAAACGAGTATATTTTTAATTAGATAATGGAGAGGATGATATGAACAAGCTCTATATCGAAAAATCTTACTGACAGAATCCCTTTAAGAAAATTTCCAAAACCCACTTTTTTTAAAGGACCAGTTCTGGGCTACATAATAGAAACCACCCATAAATGGCCCCATTTTACAAACTACACCATTCAAGGTATTCAAAACTGATTTTAAAAACTTTGTTAACCCCACAAGAATTAAAGGCAACTATAGATGACATTTCAGAATTTCACTTTTTGTGCAGATTTTCCATTTTAATCCATTTTTTTCCGGTAACAAGGGTTAACAGCCAACCAAAACTCAATGATTATTACCCTGAATCTGTAGTTTACAGAAACACCCAATTTGTGACCGTTAAACCACTGTATGGGCACACGGTAGGGCGCAGAAGGAAAGTGACGCCATACGGTTTTTGGAGGGCAGATTTCACTGTGATAATTTTAAGTTGCCATGTCACATTTAAAAAACCCTAAATGCCCAAAAAGTGACCCCATTTTGGAAACTACAGGATAAGGTGGCAGTTCTGTTGGTACCATTTTAGGGTAGATATGATTTTTTTACTGCTCTACAGGGAGTGCAGAATTATTAGGCAAGTTGTATTTTTGAGGATTAATTTTATTATTGAACAACAACCATGTTCTCAATGAACCCAAAAAACTCATTAATATCAAAGCTGAATATTTTTGGAAGTAGTTTTTAGTTTGTTTTTAGTTTTAGCTATTTTAGGGGGATATCTGTGTGTGCAGGTGACTATTACTGTACATAACTATTAGGCAACTTAACAAAAAACAAATATATACCCATTTCAATTATTTATTTTTACCTGTGAAACCAATATAACATCTCAACATTCACAAATATACATTTCTGACATTCAAAAACAAAACAAAAACAAATCAGTGACCAATATAGCCACCTTTCTTTGCAAGGACACTCAAAAGCCTGCCATCCATGGATTCTGTCAGTGTTTTGATCTGTTCACCATCAACATTGCGTGCAGCAGCAACCACAGCCTCCCAGACACTGTTCAGAGAGGTGTACCGTTTTCCCTCCGTGTAAATCTCACATTTGATGATGGACCACAGGTTCTCAATGGGGTTCAGATCAGGTGAACAAGGAGGCCATGTCATTAGATTTTCTTCTTTTATACCCTTTCTTGCCAGCCACGCTGTGGAGTACTTGGACGCGTGTGATGGAGCATTGTCCTGCATGAAAATCATGTTTTTCTTACCTTGCAGACTTCTTCCTGTACCACTGCTTGAAGAAGGTGTCTTCCAGAAACTGGCAGTAGGACTGGGAGTTGAGCTTGACTCCATCCTCAACCCAAAAAGGCCCCACAAGCTCATCTTTGATGATACCAGCCCAAACCAGTACTCCACCTCCACCTTGCTGGCGTCTGAGTCGGACTGGAGCTCTCTGCCCTTTACCAATCCAGCCATCTGGCCCATCAAGACTCACTCTCATTTCATCAGTCCATAAAACCTTAGAAAAATCAGTCTTGAGATATTTCTTGGCCCAGTCTTGACGTTTCAGCTTGTGTGTCTTGTTCAGTGGTGGTCGTCTTTCAGCCTTTTTTACCTTGGCCATGTCTCTGAGTATTGTACACCTTGTGCTTTTGGGCACTCCAGTGATGTTGCAGCTCTGAAATATGGCCAAACTGGTGGCAAGTGGCATCTTGGCAGCTGCACGCTTGACTTTTCTCAGTTCATGGGCAGTTATTTTGCGCCTTGGTTTTTCCACACGCTTCTTGCGACCCTGTTGACTATTTTGAATGAAACGCTTGATTGTTCGATGATCACGCTTCAGAAGCTTTGCAATTTTAAGAGTGCTGCATCCCTCTGCAAGATATCTCACTATTTTTGACTTTTCTGAGCCTGTCAAGTCCTTCTTTTGGCCCATTTTGCCAAAGGAAAGGAAGTTGCCTAATAATTATGCACACCTGATATAGGGTGTTGATGTCATTAGACCACACCCCTTCTCATTACAGAGATGCACATCACCTAATATGCTTAATTGGTAGTAGGCTTTCGAGCCTTTACAGCTTGGAGTAAGACAACATGCATAAAGAGGATGATGTGGTCAAAATACTCATTTGCCTAATAATTCTGCACGTAGTGTATATTATACATTTTGTGAGGCAAGGTAACAAAAATATAGCTGTTTTTGCACAGTTTTTATTTTTTTTTACAATGTTTATCTGACAGGTTAGATCATGTGCTATTTTTATAGAGCAGGTTGTTAAGGACGAGATTATATCAAATATACCTACTTTTGTTTGTTTTAGTTTTACAAAATAAAGCATTTTCGAAAAGATTATAAAAAAATTATATTTTTTTTTGTGTCTCCATATTCTGAAAAGCCATATATATATTTTTTGGGCCGATTGTTTTATGTAGGGGCTTATTTTTTGCATCCTGTATTGTAATGCATTGCTGCCATCGGGTCCCCATCACTGCATCGCTGGGACCCGATGGGGAGGTGGAGGGCACCCGTACCCTCTGCAAACCCCCTGCATGCTGCGGTCAGCTTTGACCGCGGCATACAAGGGGTTAATGCAGCAGCACTCTGCAAACACAAATAAAAGTACAATAATGCCATAATTATAGAAAAAAAAAAACATTCTGGTGCTAATGCTACACTTATTTTGCAAATTTGAGATTCTTGGCAAATACATTTTGTACAAAATTGTTTGGGTCCGTCTGCCTAACGGCAAGGCGATCTCTACAAGACGGGAATCTAACACCAAACACTATGTGCCATAATGCCCGTCATAAAATTCAAAGAGTGCAGGTACCAACATGCATGCTGAGCCCACTCTACACTTCTGGTGCCAAATGGCCTTCAATGAATACAATGAGAGCAGGCTACAGCTCTACACTTACTCTAATTAAAATCAGCCTATGGGACACACAGGCCAGTCAGTGGTGTTTGAAGTGATACCTCATAAAATATTTATTACTTAACATTGCCCATATGTGTACTTTATGTTGGCATCATTTTGAAAAGGTCATTTTTTTTTGGGGGGGGGGGGGGGGGGGGGACTTTCGAAGTTCCATCATACCAAACAGGTGACACATCGTCTTCACGTTACCTGGACAAGTGTTACGCCGGCCATAAGAATTACCAGAGAAAGCCACTGATACTTGGTTAGCTTTTTTTGCAACATGGACACTGAGAATAAAGCAGTGGTGAGGATTTTGAGCTGATAGGTGACCTGGAAAAGAAGAATTTATATAAGCACGAGAAGTCATGTATATATACTCCTGTAGAAATTATACTTAACCTCTTCTACTCCAGGCCAGTTTTCACCTTCCTGCCCAGGCCATTTTTTTGAAAATCTGTAATGTGTCACTTTATGTGGTAATAACTTTGGAACACTTACTTATCCAAGCCATTTTGAGACAGTTTTTTCGTGACGCATTGTACTTCACGACAATCGTGAATTTGAGCTGAAATATTTCACCTTTATTTAGGAAAAATTCTAAAACTTACCCAAAATTTTGAAAAATTAGCAGTTTTCTACATTTCTGTTTCTCCGTTTTTAAAACAGAAAGTGATACCTCATAAAATATTTATTAAATTAACATTCCCCATATGTCTACTTTATGCTGGCATCATTTCATAAATGTATTTTTTTTTTGGGGGGGGGGGACGGGGGGGACTTTAGAAGGCTTAGAATTTTTGAAGCAATTCTTAAAAATATTTAAGATTTTAAGAAAATTTCCAAAACCCACTTTGAGGACCAGTTCAGGTCTGAAGTCACTTTGTTGGGCTTACAAAGTAGAAACCACCCATAAATAACCCCATTGTAGAAACTACACCCCTCAAGTTATTCAAAACTGATTTTACAAACTTCGTTAACCCTTCAGGCATTCCACAAGAATTAAAGGAACATGGAGATCAAATTTCATAATTTTCTATTTTAATCCATTTTTTCTGTAACACATCAAGGGTTAACAGCCAAAAAACCTCAATCTCTATTACACAGATTCTACAGTTTACAAAAACACCCCACATGTGGTCGTAAACTGATGTAACGGCACACGGCAGGGCGCAGAAGGAAAGTTATGCTGTATGGATGTTAGGAGGCAGATTTGGACTGGTTTTTAGACACTATGGGCCAGATTTATCATGACTGACAGCTCACTCCACTTTAACATATGGCTAAAGTCAGTTTTAGCCAAGTCAGATTTATGATCGGCCCTTTAAGACTGTAATAAATGTTGTTTGACGGTAGCAGTTTATCCATCAGTAAGCAGCTTTACAAAAGTCGCACATCTTTATGAAAAAGTTGCATGTTCTATTAAAAAGTCTCATAAGATAAGCATGGTCCTCACTGGAGTGAAATTGCCACTTTTTTGCGACTTTTTAAATAGTTCCAATAGTAAATCTATCTAGAGCTTCATTTACATAAGAAAACACGCCCACTTTCAGAAAACTGGCGAGCATAGTGCAGAGCAGAAAAAAAGTCGCAAATTTGTGCGCAGTTTTAGCGTTTGGGACTTTTTCACTCCATTATTCTGACCTGAGCTAATGATAAATCTGGCCCTATGTCCCATTTGAAGCACCCCTAGAGTAGAAACTACCCCAAAAAAGTGACCCCATTTTGGAAACTATGGCATAAAGCGAAGGTTTTATTGGCATTATTTTGGGGTACATATGATTTTTGATTGCTCTATATTATGCTTTTTGTGAGGAAAGGTAACCCAAAAAAAATGGCTGTTCTGGCACAGTTTTTATTTTTATTTTTTTACAATGTTCATCTGACAGGTTAAAACGTGCTATTTTTATAGAGCAGGTTGTTATGGATGCGACAATATCAAATAGGTCTACTTTTTTTGTTTGTTTCAGTTTTACATAATGATCCATTTTCTGAAAAGACTTTTTTTTTATTTTTCTACAGATTATCTTGTGCAGGGGCTCGTTTTTTGCAGGAAGAGTTGATGTTTTTATTGGTACCATTTTTGGGTACATGAGTAAAAAAAGGTACATGGTACAAAAAAAAAAAAAGAAGGTTGTTTTGGCACCAATTTTTTTTTTTTTTACAGCGATCACTTAAAATGTATTTAAGTTTTACACAATAAAGATTTTTGAAACAAAAAAAATAATGATTTTAGTGTCTCTATTTTCTGATAGAGATTATAATATATATATATATATATATATATATATATATATATATATATATATATATATATATATATATACACACACATATACATACACACACACACATACAGGACAGACCAAAAGTTTGGACACACCTTCTCATTCAAACAGTTTTCTTTATTTTCATGACTATGAAAATTGTAGATTCACACTGAAGGCATCAAAACTATGAATTAACACATGTGGAATTATATACATAACAAAAAAGTGTGAAACAACTGAAAATATGTCATATTCTAGGTTCTTCAAAGTAGCCACCTTTTGCTTTGATTACTGCTTTGCACACTCTTGGCATTCTCTTGATAAGCTTCAAGAGGTAGTCACCTGAAATCGTCTTCCAACAGTCTTGAAGGAGTTCCCAGAGATGCTTAGCACTTGTTGGCCCTTTTGCCTTCACTCTGCGGTCCAGCTCACCCCAAACCATCTCGATTGGGTTCAGGTCCGGTGACTGTGGAGCCCAGGTCATCTGGCGCAGCACCCCATCACTCTCCTTCATGGTCAAATAGCCCTTACACAGCCTGGAGGTGTGTTTGGGCTCATTGTCCTGTTGAAAAATAAATGATGGTCCAACTAAACGCAAACCAGATGGAATAGCATGCCGCTGCAAGATGCTGTGGTAGCCATGCTCGTTCAGTATGCCTTCAATTTTGAATAAATCCCCAACAGTGTCACCAGCAAAGCACCCCCACACCATCACACCTCCTCCTCCATGCTTCACGGTGGGAACCAGGCATGTAGAGTCCATCCGTTCACCTTTTCTGCATCGCACAAAGACACAGTGGTTGAAACCAAAGATCTCAAATTTGGACTCATCAGACCAAAGCACAGATTTCCACAGGTCTAATGTCCATTCATTGTGTTCTTTAGCCCAAACAAGTCTCTTCTGCTTGTTGCCTGTCCTTAGCAGTGGTTTCCTAGCAGATATTCTACCATGAAGACCTGATTCACACAGTCTCCTCTTAACAGTTGTTCTAGAGATGTGTCTGCTGCTAGAACTCTGTGTGGCATTGACCTGGTCTCTAATCTGAGCTGCTGTTAACCTGCGATTTCTGAGGCTGGTGACTCGGATGAACTTATCCTCCGCAGCAGAGGTGACTCTTGGTCTTCCTTTCCTGGGGCGGTCCGCATGTGAGCCAGTTTCTTTGTAGCACTTGATTGTTTTTGTGACTGCACTTGGGGACACTTTCAAAGTTTTCCCAATTTTTTGGACTGACTGACCTTCATTTCTTAAAGTAATGATGGCCACTCGTTTTTCTTTACTTAGCTGCTTTTTTCTTGCCATAATACAAATTCTAACAGTCTATTCAGTAGGACTATCAGCTGTGTATCCACCTGACTTCTCCACAACGCAACTGATGGTCCCAACCCCATTTATAAGGCAAGAAATCCCACTTATTAAATCTGACAGGGCACACCTGTGAAGTGAAAACCATTTCAGGTGACTACCTCTTGAAGCTCATCAAGAGAATGCCAAGAGTGTGCAAGCAGTAATCAAAGCAAAAGGTGGCTACTTTGAAGAACCTAGAATATGACATATTTTCTGTTGTTTCACACTTTTTTTGTTATGTATATAATTCCACATGTGTTAATTCATAGTTTTGATGCC
Organism: Bufo gargarizans; assembly: GCF_014858855.1. Taxonomy (NCBI): domain Eukaryota; kingdom Metazoa; phylum Chordata; class Amphibia; order Anura; family Bufonidae; genus Bufo; species Bufo gargarizans. Next base: position 145,329,130 of record NC_058086.1, read on the forward strand.
TTCAGTGTGAATCTACAATTTTCATAGTCATGAAAATAAAGAAAACTCTTTGAATGAGAAGGTGTGTCCAAACTTTTGGTCTGTACTGTATATATATATATATATATATATATATATATATATATATATATATATCGATATCTCTCTATCTATTTTTTTTATTGGCCGATTGTCTTATGTAGGGGTTCAGGCAAAACTGTGCACATTTCAGAGTGGTCTCTCATTGTGGGCAGTGGGATGGATTATCTCAGCAAAGGAGAAGTACTCGCTAACACAGATTTAGAGACTGATTTGTGAACAATATTTGAGAGTAATGGGTCTTTTGTGTACGTAGAAAATCTTTCATGCAAAATGGGAGCAAAACCGAAAGTGTTGCGTTTATATTTTTGGTCAGTGTATTTATAGAGCCAGTCATTACGGACGCGTCTATACCTAATAGGTGTCTTTCTACTTGTGAGTTTTTTTTGTTTTTTTTTTTACTTGAAACTTTACTTTTATTATTAAAAACTCTTACTTTTGCTTTGTTTGTTTTTAACTTTATTTCTGTTCCGCTCTGGGATTTCAACTTTGGGGGGGTCTGATCCCCTCTGTAATGTATTATAATACATCTGTATTGTAATGCATTGCCTGTTAGTGTATTACACAGTGTAATACACTAACTGTTGCTTAGCAGACCCAGCCAGGAGCTGAATCTCCTAGGCTTCCGTAGAAGACAGGTCCCGCTGCCTCTGCAAGGCATCGGGCTGCCTTCTTACCCATTGGGTTCCCATCACCGCAGAGCTGGGACCTGATGGGAACCCTCACTCACCGCAAACACCTTCTATGCCGCGGTCAGCAGCATAGAAAGGGTTAATCAGCTGGCATCGGCTTTTACAGCGATGCTGGTGGATACAGCAGTGGCCTGGCTGTCAGTGACTGCTGGGCCCCTGCACTGATCGGGAGCGAACCACTCATGTGCCCGCCCGATCGGCATGACATAGTGGTACGTCAAATTGCGGGAAGTCACTTCCCACTATGACATGCTATTACGTCATATGTTGGGAAGGGGTTAAGGGAGTAGTACGGCCAGTACATATTGATGACCTATCTTCAGGATAGTTAATCAATATCTGATCGGTGGGGGTCCGACTCCCATTACCCCTGCTGATCTGCTGTTTGAAGAGGCAGTGCTCGTGTGAGTGCTACTTCCTCTTTAATACTACACTGCGTGTCATCTTGCTTGCAGCGGTGGTGCAGTGTAATTGTAAGTGCTTGTTCCATTCAATTACACTGTGCTGCCAAGACTTCCATGATGACACACAGTATAATCTTGCAGAGGCTTCAGCAGGGGTGCCGGAAGTCAGATCCCCACCGAACAGATATTGCTGACCCATCTGTAAATGGTGCCATTAGAAAGTACAACTTGTCCCGCAAAAAATAAGCCTGCAAAAGGCTATGTGAGCGTAAAAATAAAAGTTACGACTCTGGTAAAGCGGGGAGTGAAAACCAAAAATTGCAAGTTCCTCTAAGGGTTAAATATCCTAGATTATAGGAATTTTAGTCTTTATTGGTGCAAGACTATCAGATATTCTAGTGTATTGGACTTGGGTCACTGGCTAGTATACAAGTTCATTTTGTATTAGGTTCCCTCTGCACTAACCTGGTACGTGGCAGCATCAAGATTGGACAGTGCAAGATAGAGGAGGTTATTCTGCAGGGTGTAGATCCCAGAGGGTATGGCAAGCTTTAGAGTCTCCATTGGTTTATTGATTACCTCATCATGAAGGACTTTATTCAGAGCACGGAGACTACAGCCTATGAAAAGAAACAGAATGCAGAGATTTAGAAATTTAACAGGGCTCTCATACCAGATGGCGGTCATAAGATATATTACAATTGTATGCAATGTACAACATAAAGCTGTAAAACATAATGCTGTAAATACGGTGCAAAGTCACAGGCCCGTGTGTCACAGGTATTAATGGAGACTTTATGGGCTTACACATTTACTGCTTGTTTGTTGCACTGAACACTAAGCTTCACAATGCTTGTATTTAAAGGGCTTCTGCAATAAACACAGGCCATCGCTGGTGGTAACTTATGGTTTTACAAGGCTATGCCAGTGACAATGTACAGTGGATATAAAAAGTCTACACACCCCTGTTAAAATGTCAGTTTTCTGTGCTGTAAAAAAAAATAAGACAAATAACTTTTTCCACCTTTAACCACTTCAACCCCCCTAGCTGAAACTCCCTTCATGACCAGACCACTTTTTACACTTCTGCACTACACTACTTTCACCGTTTATTGCTCGGTCATGCAACTTACCACCCAAATGAATTTTACCTCCTTTTCTTCTCACTAATAGAGCTTTCATTTGGTGGTATTTCATTTTTTTACAAAAAAAATTAAATTTTTTTTACTTTCAGTTGTAAAATTTTGCAAAAAAACGACATCCATATATACATTTTTCGCTAAATTTATTGTTCTACATGTCTTTGATAAAAAAAATAAAATAAATGGGCAAAAAATAAATAAAAAATGGTTTGGGTAAAAGTTACAGCGTTTACAAACTAACCCCACAAATGACCCCATTTCGGAAAGTAGACACCCTAAGGTATTCGCTGATGGGCATAGTGAGTTCATAGAACTTTTTATTTTTTGTCACAAGTTAGCGGAAAATGATGATTTATTTATTTCTTACAAAGTCTCATATTCCACTAACTTGTGACAAAAAATAAAAACTTCCATGAACTCACTATGCCCATCACAAAATACCTTGGGGTGTCTTCTTTCCAAAATGGGGTCACTTGTGGGGTAGGTATACTGCCCTGGCATTTTAGGGGCCCAGATGCGTGAGAAGTTTGCAATCAAAATCTGTAAAAAATGGCCTGTGAAATCCGAAAGGTGCTCTTTGGAATGTGTGCCCCTTTGCCCACCTAGGCTGCCATAAAGTGTCACACATCTGGTATCACCGTACTCAGGAGAAGTTGGGGAATGTGTTTTGGGGTGTCATTTTACATATACCCATGCTGGGTGAGAGAAATATCTTGGCAAAAGACAACATTTCCCTTTTTTTTTTTTTTTATACAAAGGGAAATGTTGTCTTTTGCCAAGATATTTCTCTCACCCAGCATGGGTATATGTAAAATGACACCCCGAAACACATTGCCCTACTTCTCCTGAGTACGGCAATACCACATGTGTGACACTTTTTTGCAGCCTAGGTGGGCAAAGGGGCCCACATTCCAAAGAGCACCTTTCGGATTTCACAGGCCATTTTTTTTTTTACAGATTTTGATTTCAAACTACTTTGCACGCATTTGGGCCCCTAAAATGCCAGGGCAGTATAACTACCCCACAAGTGACCCCATTTTGGAAAGAAGACAGCCCAAGGTATTTAGTGATGGGCATAGTGAGTTCATGGAAGTTTTTATTTTTTGTCACAAGTTAGTGGAATATGAGACTAAATAAATAATAAAAAAAATCATCATTTTCCGCTAACTTGTGACAAAAAATAAAAAAATTCTAGGAACTCGCCATGCCCCTCACGAACTACCTTGGGGTGTCTTCTTTCCAAAATGAGGTCACTTGTGGGGTAGTTATACTGCCCTGGCATTTTAGGGGCCCTGATGCGTGAGAAGTAGTTTGAAATCAAAATCTGCAAAAAATGCCCTGTGAAATCCGAAAGGTGCTCTTTGGAATGTGGGCCTATTTGCCCACCTAGGCTGCAAAAAAGTGTCACACATGTGGTATCACCGTACTCAGAAGAAGTAGGGCAATGTGTTTTGGGGTGTCTTTTTTACATATACCCATGCTGGGTGAGAGAAATATCTCGGCAAAAGACAACTTTTCCCATTTCTTTATACAAAGTTGGCATTTGACCAAGATATTTATCTCACCCAGCATGGGTATATGTAAAATGACACCCCAAAACACATTCCCCAACTTCTCCCTTCTCCTGAGTACGGCGATACCACATGTGTGACACTTTTTTGCAGCCTAGATGCGCAAAGGGGCCCAAATGCCTTTTAGGAGGGCATTTTTAGACATTTGGATCCCAGACTTCTTCTCACGCTTTAGGGCCCCTAAAAAGCCAGGGCAGTATAAATACCCCACAAGTGACCCCATTTTGGAAAGAAGACACCCAAGGTATTCAATGAGGGGCATGGCGAGTTCATAGAATTTTTTTTTTTTTTGGGTACAAGTTAGCGGAAATTGATTTTTATTTTATTTTTTCTCACAAAGTCTCCCTTTCCGCTAACTTGGGACAAAAATTTAAATCTTTCATGGACTCAATATGCCCCTCAGCGAATACCTTGGGGTGTCTTCTTTCCAAAATGGGGTCATTTGTGGGGTGTTTGTACTGCCCTGGCATTTGTGGGTCTCCGCATTCATTACATGTATGGCCAGCATTAGGAGTTTCTGCTATTCTCCTTATATTGAGCATACAGGTAATGAGATTTTTTTTTTCCGTTCAGCCTCTGAGCTGAAAGAAAAAAATTAACGGCACAGATTTCTTCATTCGCATCGATCAATGTGGATGAATAAATCATTGCCGGGATTTATTTATTTTTTTTATATACAAAGTGTTTGCCAAAGCATATGAACACCGCCGCCTCCTCAGCTCATATGCCTCGGCAAACGTATCTTTTACTGAAGAGGAGAAATCTCGTCTTGCAGCGCTGCATACACCGACTTGTGTGTAATCTGACAGCAGCGCAATGCTTCTGTCAGAATGCACATCAGTGATGCAGCTAGTCGATTGGTTGGTCCACCTGGAAGGTTAAAAAAAAAAAAAAAAAAAAAAAAACAGGCCGCAACACAATAAATTTATTAACTTTATTAGGAAAATTGGAACGGAACATAAACTTTATTTAACTTTTTGAACACAACATTAACTTTTTTGCTTACTGGTGATTTTTTTTTTTTACCTTTATAGGACAAACCTCTCCTTCCCCATGGGACAATGTGCAAAGCGCCCAAAGATGTGGCGAAGTACATTATGCGCTTTGTCCCAGGTGAAAGGAGAGGTTTGCAGCAGCTCTGTGTGAAAGGGCCCTAATAGCCCTGTGTGGCTATCCTGTGAGATGCAATCCCTATGCTAAGTGTACCTGTGTGTGGTACTTCCGGAAACACTCCCCTAAGCATAGGGCAGGGTGGTCAGGGCAGTCAGGACAGAAATATTGGGTGTCACGCCTTATTCCACTCCTGCTACAGACACAACATCTTTTTCGGGGTGACGGTTGGGTTGAGGTACCAGCAACGACATTGGGGAAATGTCGCTCGTGTAGACGGCTCACTACACTGGTGGATGGGGCCACGGAACCTCCTGGATACAGGAGGTTCTCGATGATCTCTTCCTGAAATTTGAGGAAGGATCCTGTTCTCCCAGCCTTACTGTAGAGAACAAAACTATTATATACAGCCAATTGAATTAAATATACAGACACCTTCTTATACCAGCGTCTGGTGCGTCGGGAAACTAAATAGGGAGCCAACATCTGGTCATTGAAGTCCACCCCTCCCATGAGCGAATTATAGTAGTGGACACAGAGGGGCTTTTCAATGACACTGGTTGCTCGTTCAATTTGTATTGTAGTGTCTGCGTGAATGGAGGAGAGCATGTAAACGTCACGCTTGTCTCTCCATTTCACCGTGAGCAGTTCTTCATTACACAAGGCAGCCCTCCCCCCCCCTTGCAAGACGGGTGGTAACGAGCCATTGGGGGAAGCCCCGGCAACTAGGTCGGGCGGTGCCACAGCATCCAATCTGTTCTAGGAACAAATGCCTAAAGAGAGGCACACTTGTGTAGAAATTGTCCACATAAAGATGGTACCCCTTGCCAAATAAGGGTGACACCAAGTCCCAGACTGTCTTCCCATTGCTTCCCAGGTAGTCAGGGCAACCGACCGGCTCCAAGGTCTGATCTTTACCCTCATAGATCCGAAATTTGTGGGTATAGTCTGTGGCCCTTTCACAGAGCTTATACAATTTGACCCCATACCGGGCGCGCTTGCTTGGGATGTATTGTTTGAAGCCAAGGCGCCCGGTAAAATGTATAAGGGACTCGTCTATGCAGATGTTTTGCTCAGGGGTATACAAATCTGCAAATTTGGTGTTGAAGTGATCTATGAGGGGTCAAATTTTGTGGAGCCGGTCAAAAGCTGGGTGGCCTCTGGGACGGGAGGTGGTATTGTCGCTAAAGTGCAGGAAATGCAGGATTGCCTCAAATCGTGCCCTGGACATGGCAGCAGAGAACATGGGCATGTGATGAATTGGGTTCGTCGACCAATATGACCGCAATTCATTCTTTTTGGTTAGACCCATGTTGAGGAGACGGCCCAGAAAAAATTTAAATTCGGAAACTTGGATGGGTTTTCACCGGAAAGGCTGGGCATAATAGCTTCCCGGGTTGTCGGCTATAAATTGAGTGGTATACCGATTTGTTTCACCCACGACTATGTCCAAGAGCTCCGCAGTCAAGAACTGCTAAAAAAAAAATCCCAGGGCCGAATCGATCTGAGCTGTCTCAACCCGAACTCCAGACTGGGCGGTGAAAGGGGGAACTAATGGTGCGGCTGAAGTTGGGGACTGCCAATCAGGGTTTGCCAGCACCTCAGGGACTCTAGGGGGTCTACGGGCCTGTGTGTACGGTGGCTGCGACGGGGTAACTATTGCACGTGCCACCGTACCAGCTTTAACTGCCCTTCTGGTGCTCGCTACTTCACCATGTTGTACGGCAGTGCTGGTACTAGGTACAGGGTGGGCTGCGCTGCTGGTGTATGCCTCACCACGTAATCAGACAGCGCCAGCCCCACTCTGCTGCCTTTGAAGCGGATCCTGCGCAACCTGTGGTCTAGCAACACGTGGCCGGGTACGCCTGGTGGTATCAGGGACCTCAACCGCCTCATCCGAACTTTGGGTCAGACTGACACTGCTTTCTACAGGTTCGTTTTCTGACCCGCTGGATTCGTCAGATGAGGGTTCCCATTCCTCATCCGACTGGGTCAGAAGCCTGTAGGCCTCTTCAGAAGAATACCCTTTATTTGCCATTTGGACTACTAAATTTAGGGGGTATTCCCTGAGAGTACCTAAGAAAAAAAAGCAAGCCTGTCTTACAAATGGGAGGCTAGCGAAGTACCGGAGGCCGCTGAGATTGATAAAAAATATCAAAACTGATTTTTTTTTATCGCCGCAGCGCTTGTAAAGGGATTGTGCAGTGATAAAAAAAATATATAATTTTTTGTCACTGCGGCGGGGCGGGCGTGGGTGAACGCACGTGTGAGCGACCGATCAGGCCTGATCGGGCAAACACTGCGTTTTGGGTGGAGGGCGAGCTAAGGTGACACTAATACTATTATAGATCTGACTGATCAGTTTTGATCACTTACAGATACTATAAAAGTACAAATGCTGATTAGCGATACGCGAATCAGCGAAATCGGTGACTGCGGTGCGGTGGGCTGGGCGCTAAACGATCGCTAACTACCTAACCAAGGGGCCTAAACTATCCTAAAACCTAACAGTCAATACCAGTGAAAAAAAAAGTGACAGTTTACACTGATCACTTTTTTCCCTTTCACTAGGTGATTGACAGGGGCGATCAAGGGGTTAATTGGGGTGATGGGGGTGATCTGGGGGCTAAGTGAAGTGTTTGGTGTACTCTTGGTGAAACTGTGCTCCTATGCCGAGACCAACCGACGAAAAGAATCAGCAGAGGAGCACAGCAGCCATTTAACACCTTATATTTATAAATATAAAGTGTTAAATGGCCTGTGATTTGTTTGTTTTTTTAAAAACCCATCAGCCTGGCTGGCAGGCTGATGATGCACCCCCCCCCCCCTCTCGAACTTTTGCCGGCCCACGATGCGCACCGCGATCCTGCGTTAGGCGGTTAAAGTGTCCCAGGACTCCAGGGATTTTTTTTTAGGTCAGGGATCAGCACTCCAGCTGCTGTGAAACTAAAGCATGCACACTTAGAAGTAAAAAGGTGGATTCTGGGAGTTATAGTTTCAAAACGGGTGGAGTGCTGGAGGTTGCTGATCCCTGCGAGATGCTTGATAAAGGCTACTGTGTAAACGTCGTATTCTGCTTTTGTACGCACTCAAGGCTTTCGAATAAACATACAGCGGACATGCTGCTGTGATCCCCTTTTTTTCTCTACTGTGAGATTGGCTATGTCGCTATGACCTAAGTTTTGATCTCCTGCAGTTAGGAGACTTTCTATTGAGGAAAAAGAAAAGCAGACATAGCATGCTCTCTCCCCTCACTGCAGGAGACTGAAGAAAGACGGACTCCATAGAAAGTCCATGGACCTGTCTCGATTCCGCCTCTTAGGCTTAAAGTATAACTGTCGTATTTTTATATTTTTTTTGGGAGTATTGGATTGTGGTGATTAATATCTCCGTGGTGGCCCTATTTTAACTTTTCACTGTGTACTCAATTACCCCTTAATTCCACATTTTTGTTCCCTGTACTGCCTACTTTTACCTCTGCTTAAAATAGGGTTGCTAGGCATGGTCCGTCTATGTGTTGAAGGACGGAGCATGTAGCGTGCAGGCTCACATTACTGACAGCCAGGGACTGTAGGTAAATTATTAAAGCCAGGTCCTCCCCAGCAGCTGATAACAGTGCCTGGGCTGTGTGCACTTCTCCCTGTCCCTGTGCTTGGCAGACTCTCCCTCACTCAGCAGCTGGAGAATGCAGAGTTGGATGTCCTATTATTGTCCGCATTACAGACAAGGATAGTACTGTTCTATCAGAGGCCAGCTGCTCCGCTATGCAAAATACGGAACGCACATGGACGTCACCCGTGTTTTTTGCAGACCGCAAAATACATACAGTCGTGTGCATGAGGTCTTACAGTCAGCAGAGAGAGTGCTATGCAAGAGCTTCTCTCTCCTTATTCTAGCGATTGGCAGGGGTCTCAGCACTCGGACCCCTCCAAGTTTTGATGTGTTACTATGACATATCAAAAGTTTTCCCAAGGCACAGTGCCCCTTTAAAAATGAGGCACCTGACACTCAAGATCCTGGGTAGTGGCAATGTATGGGCTGTGTTACCAGAAGCCTGGCTATTAGCAATTGTTGTACTGACACTAAAATGTAAGCAAGCATAAAAGAGGACTATGGGGCTTTTAACAACTGGTGTTAAGGTTTTTTCCCTACCGAGTCCTACGCAGGGTCAAATAGCCAACTAAAACGCGCTGGCTAAAAATATGACAAACTAGCTCCCCTAGAAAAGAAAGAAAACGACCTCAAAGAAGTCAAACTAGAGACACCTTAAAAAAGGAAGAGACACCCACTTTTGGGCACCTGTTTTAAGGTATTTGCCCAGGATACTGGTGGGCTGGATGAGATGCCTTTATCTTGCTCTGTCCCGAAGAGGGGAAAAAAGCCTGACCATTTGTTTACAGGTGGCCGTCTTGTCTTTTGGGGAAAGTCTCCTGGTTTGGCTGGTATGAGGTAGTTTTCTTCCTTCTGGATGAGAGCACAGTTACACCCTTTTTTCCGCCCCATAGAGCATTTCTACAGTTACTAGTAAAAGGATTCCTATAAACCACTAAACAAAAGCAAGTCATACAGCATACATCAGATAGTTACGTATCCTGCCAATAAACTCCTCCAGCTCCTTCCTTCCAGAAGGCGCTACAGGACCCTTCAGACTAAAACCAGCAGGTTTAGGAACAGTTTCTTCCCCACAACGGTCACCCTTCTGAACCCAGTCCCCCGCTGAACCTTTTCATCCTCACTCACTTAACCCTCTACACTCCTCCTCCCCTCCATCCCTCTCAATGACCATTATCATGACTGCCATTCAGGTCAACATTCACAGTATGTTCATATTGGTTACTGCTATATAGTTGGGACACTGTCATAGCAGAAGTCTCTACTATAGTACGTATCTACACTACATTGTTCACTATGACAGTCTGTCCATAGCGTTACGCTTTCACTTCTGGAGCTATATTTAAAGCATTCTGCAGATCAGTTTACTAAACATCTGTAAATTTGTATATATGTAGCACATCTGTATAACTTCTTGATAGTACATCTGTATATTCGTCGCCTGTATAGCAATATAGAACAGTTTGTGTGTGTATATATATATATATATATATATATATATACACACATACACACACACACACACACACACATACATATACACACACACCAGCACATGTGTATATCTGTAATTATGTATACATCAGTACATCTGTATATTGGCCATAGTACATCTGTATATTTGCTCTCTATATAGCAATATAAACACCTGTATACTTAATTTGTACATAATCTGTACATAACTATTCCTACACTATCCCTATCTGTATATAACTTTTTTCTTGCACTTGCTGCCCTTTGCACTTGCGATTACATGCAAACTGTGTTTCGTTACCCTGTATTTTACATGTGTAATGACAAATCAAATCCTCACAATTCAAGACCTCTGCTTGCTAACAGAGGTTCATATATTTTATGTTTGCAGAGTGCAGTTGCGTGGTTTGCTTTTACTTTTGTAGTTTCTGCTATGGCGTTGGGCACCTGCACATTCACTTCAGATTACATAATGTGCTAACTAACTCTGTCTTGTTTTTGTAATGAATGGAATAATTAATTTACCCTTAGTGACCACAAATACGCCTTTTTACGGTGGTTACTAAAGGTGCTTTAGGCTAGCCGTCAGCCTAGTCCAAGTGCTGCATGGGTCTTCCATGCTGTGAACAGAAGGAGCATGACTCTCTAATGACAAGCCAGGCTTGTGCTCTAATGGGCCGGGTCTGCAGAAGCAATGATCGCAGCTCTTTAACCCCTTAGTAGTTTAGAGAGGGGCATCCCTCTCTCAGGCATTGACACTCCCACGAAATAGATCAAGAGGTGCTTATGTCTGCCTGTAATGTATGCCTACCTATGCTGCGGATAGTGCCCGTCAGTATCCCACTGACTGTATAATACTCCGTACCGCATAAGGGCTCACGCACCCGACAATATGTTTAATCCGCATTTTTTGCAGATCGGATACGGACCCATTCATTTCACCTTGTGCTGTCCGCATCCGCACATCTGTTCCTCAGCCCCACAAAAAAGATATGTCCTATTCTTGTCTGTTTTGTGGACAAAGATCAGATATTTCTACAGAAGTAAAAAAAAAAAAAAAAAAAAAAAAAAAAAAATGATGGTGGCATGCACTCGGCCAGGATCAGTGTTGTGCATGAGCCCTAAGCAGTACAGTGTAGTATGGAAGCAATCAGAAGATTGCCTGTCAAATTCCCCTTGTGGGACTAATACATTGTAAAAATAAGAGTTAAATAAAGGTTTATCAAATAAATAAAATCTCCAAGTTAAAAATGCACCTTTTTCCATTAAAAATGCTTTTCAATAGAAGAACTTGCAAACATACAGTACACTAAAAACCCTCATTTGCATAAAGAATAAAAGCAAATTTGTCCCGGGAAAATCACAACCGATTTTCACATGACAGGTATCGTTTCAATCAACAGGATCCACCTTACCAGGCAGTGTGCCTGGTTGAAAGGGGTTCACCGGGAATTAAGAAAATAAAAATACTTAATTACTTTAGTATAAATATATTCCCAAATACTTTTCATTAGATATAATGGTTCGTGTTGTCTGGGGAGCAATCATTAGGAGAAATAAAATGGCTGCTGTCCTATTAGTACACACAAAGCCGGTTCTAATCACACAGGAGGACCAGTTACATCACCACAATGAGCTCTCTCAAAAGCTGCCTCATCCTCCTCTCTGCTTGTCAGGGATTATGATCCTGAATACAGATTATAAGAACTTCAGCACTGCGCCACCAATGATAATTAACCTTTAATAGCATTAAAATCAAAGCTGTAATTGTAGAACACTTCACTAAAGTATATCGGTCGGACCTCGGGGTGGATGACGGGGCCCAGGCTCTTTTCTTTGAAGGTATGGCACTCCCTTGCCTCTCCAGGCAAGATAGTGCCAAACTAAATTTGCCACTCTCTCTTGAAGAGGTGGAGAAAGCTGTTGACAGCATAAAGGGCAATACGGCTCCGGGAAGGGATGGCATACCCTTTGAATTTTACAGAGCATATCGTAAAACCGTATTGCCTCTTCTTTTGGAAATGTTTAATGAATCTTGGAGGAGTGGTTCACTTCCCCCCTCCTTGAGGGAAGCTTCCATTTCCTTAATCCTGAAGAAAGATAAAGATAAGACAGAGGTGGGGGCGTATCGCCCTATTTCGCTACTCAATACCGATTACAAGATACTAGCGAAAGTGCTTGCAAATAGACTAAGGGGGGTTGTTCACCGTCTGATCCATTCGGATCAGACGGGTTTTATCCCAAAACGAGACATACAATCTAACATCCGCAGGGCCTTTCTAAATGTATATGTTGGGGAGGGGGGAGGATCGCTCCATCCTGTCTTTGGATGCCGAGAAGGCCTTTGACAGGGTGGAGTGGCCCTTCCTGTGGGCGACTTTGGATAAAATGAACTTGGGCGAACATTTCATTAAATGGATACAGTTACTTTATTCAGATTCTAGGGCCAGGGTTAAGATAAATGGGATTGACTCAGAACAGCTCCCCCTACAGCGAGGTACTCGACAGGGTTGTCCCCTTTCACCTCTGATATTTGCCCTAGCTCTGGAACCTCTCGCCTGTAAAATCCGGCAGTCTAGTCAGATTGTAGGATTTGGAGGGAGAGGAGAGGAAGATAGGATTAGTCTATACGCGGATGACATTCTCGTATTTCTGAGGCAGGGATGGAAGGCCGTTACACCTGTAATGAATATCTTGAAAGAATATGGGGCGATATCGGGGTATAAAGTAAACTGGGATAAATCTGAACTTCTCCCTCTGGTTCGAGTGCCCCCTGATAGCTCCTTAGGCATTAAGGTCCTTGGATTAAATGACTCCATCCGATACCTGGGTATCAGCATAAGCGCGGACCTGTCCCGATATAACTCCTTAAATATAACTCCTATGATTAATAAGATCAGGGAGAAGATCCGGTCCTGGCAGAAGCTGCCTTTGTCACAGGAGGAAAGGATTGCATTGATTAAGATGGTGGTCCTCCCTATTGCATTATATCCTCTGACAGCATGCCCGATATGGATTGATGACTCCACTTTTGGATTAGTGGACAAATTGATGAACGACTTAATCTGGGGGAGGGGAAGGGTTAGGATTAAGCAAAAATATCTTTGTATATCAGAGAGAAGGGGTGGCCTTTCCCTTCCATTCCTCCAGGGATATTATATTGCAGCACAGATAAAGTGGTGTTTGGGAGGGGGGAGGGAAGATAGTCAGGCCGCTTTGCTGTTGGGTATTCTCTCAAGGAATTTCCAGGGGCCATGTGGGGACATTTTCTGTTTTTTTTCTGTCTTGGAGACTGGTCATTTGGACATGAGGAAAAAACAATGTTTGATTAGTGATACACTAAACAAGGTTTGGAATAAGATAAAAGTACTGGGTGAGACATTCCCTACTCACTTTACTCCCCTTTGGCACAATTATAATTTAAAAGAATTTAAGTCAATTGTAGACTATAAATATTGGAATTCACGCGGAATTAACCGCTTAACTCATATAATATCACACGGTAATATTATCCCTTTAGATGCACTAATAAAAAGGTACACCGTCTTTCTTAGATAGATATAGGTATGCACAAATTAGTCACGCATATATGAGCACTCAGGACAAATATTTATTGGCCATTAGGACAAGCCCCTTTTTGGATTATTGTTTTAGATTTAAGGTTACTCAACTTACACTCTCTCAAATATATCATAAACTCCGGGACTGTTTGGGGGAAATAACCACATTTAAAAGTGAGGGAGGCTGGGAAGCTGAATTGGGCGAGGGGGAACAGCTTGGAATGGGATATCGTATATCAAAACATAAAAAAAAGTATCGATCTCTCAGAAATACAGACTGATACAGTTCAACATTGTTCACCGCCTATACTACTCCCCCTCCTTCCTCGCCAAGATATACAAGGAAAGGAAGGACCTGTGTTGGAAATGTTCGTCAGAAAACGCGGAGTTAAGTCACCTACTATGGGATTGTCCGGAAGTGTGGGGGTATTGGACTAGCATTTATGAGGAACTATATAAAAGATATAAGATCAAATTGAAGCAAAGTTTTACGCAGGCAATATTGGGTCTCATCCCCCGCTCTGAACTGACCCCCTACAAATTACGAGTTAGCATGGAAAGTTTTATGGTCGCAAAGGCCTTGATAATTAAATATTGGGGTACGAAGAATAGTCCTAGCTTTAATGAATGGAGGGCTCGGTTAGACACCATTGAGGCCTATAGAAGAATGGCAAGGAAATTGGAGTGATGGCTCCCTGCGGGGGCAGGCTCCCTTACTCGCTTCGGGCCCCCAGGATCCCTTATATTGGGAATTTCTGGATACAGAAGTTAAGGTAGATATTAAAATGCGGATGGACCCCGCAGCAGGGAAGCAAAAGGGATGGGGTGAGTTAAAAGGAACAAGTGTATTAACTTGTATAAAGTATATTTGTAAATTTTAACTGGTTGATATAAGAATTTCTATATTTGTTCCAGAAAATAATAAAGGATTAAAAAAAAAAAAAAACACTTTAATACAGGAGGTGGGTACTGGCAGCAAATCAGCGGCAGTTAACCCCTCAGGTGCCACACCTGAGGGGTTAACTGCCGCTGATCGCAGCTCCCTGTGAAAGGCAGGGTGCCGGCAATGTGATTCTGCTGCCGGCACCTGTCTCCTGTATTAAAAATTTAAGCCTACTTTTTGTGGGTTCGGACTTAGTTAAGTTACCAGGCTACATAGAGCGGCGCCCGGGGATCTCCCTGCACCTACTATTATTCCTGGGTGATGCTCCGTTCGCCCACTGTGCACCAGTTACAGTCTCCTGCTCCATATGCCAATTACTACTGTCGGAGCGATGGGCAGGAGACATCAGCTTCTCTAGTGGGCGTTCCGAGAAGCGGGCAAACGGAGCAGCGCCCAGGAATAATAGTAGGTGCAGGGAGATCCCTGGGCGCCGCTCTATGTAGCCTGGTAACTTTACTAAGTCTGAACCCATAAAAAAGGTCGTCCTATCATTGGTGGCGCAGTGCGCCCGCCCCTCTCTCCCCATTGGTGGCAGCGGCACAGGGGGAGGGAGAGATTGCTTCCTTCTCCCCTGTGCTGCTGAGGGAACATGAGCGCTCTCACAGCAGAGCGCTCATGTTCAGAGATACTAGGCTACGCAGCAGTGCAGCCCAGTATCGAAAAAATAAAAATTTCGATACCCGCAACAACCCTAGATGGTGCGAGTGGAGAAGGGGCGATGGTAAAAGGGTATTCCAAGAAAAGATAGTAAACCATAAAATGTCTCATCCTCTGGGGTCCCACTGACGATGACTGAACAGTCTGCTCACCAGCAGTGATCATTAGGACATTGTGATGAATGCCATCAGCTAAAAGGTAAACCACAGCATGATCACAGGAATGATAAATGGAAAAGATTTTGTGTTTGTGCTGCATAGTATACAGGATTACAATAAAGAGAAAATCTTTGCTCTTGGTTTTAACTGGTTTTATGAGAAACTGAATATACACAGCATAGTATCATGGTTATGGCATTTCTGGCAATCAAACTTTTACTTACTGTTGTCTTTATACACTAAAAAAATGCAGGCTACAATTTTCAGCACCTCTGCAGCCACTACAGCAGTGGAAGACAGGTACCGGGGGCCTTCCTCCTTGAGTGTTCGAGAGTAGCGCATAGTCAGGACTAAGCTGGTGGTCTGAAACACTAGGATCCCCAAGGAGATATACTTCAGGTGAGACGCCATTGTGAATTCTGGATACTTCTGCAAGAGAGAACAAAAAGGTTCACATGCTATTATGAAACCGTCTAAGGTATTAAAGGGACCAGTCTGATTATAGCTGGCACTTTTTTAGTGCAGGTTCTAAAATAGAAACACAGAGCTCCGATGCTCAAGTCAGGGGGGCTGCCTGGGTGAAAATGGTGATAAGTCCGGGTTCAGCTCTGAACCCGGACGACCCCTTTAAGAGGCTTAAAGGGTACCTGGCCTTTCAATAACCTTTGCGATAATCAATAGTACAGTGTGTGGAATATGAGGAAGAACACCATTTCTTGACATTAATGCCACTTGCATCTGGCATTTTTTTAAGCAGTATTCCTGCCTAGTTTGCAGTTCTGTCAGACATGGTGGGTGGAGACTAGAGGCTATCCTCTGCAAGCAGAAAGTAAAGGAGAATCTGCTTCCCAACCTTCTCTTATGTACTAAGAAGCAGCCCTAGGATCACGGAGGACATTACAGAGTACTGACCTGTATGGTTGTGAATAAAGCACTTAGCCCATGTAGTTCAAGCTGTCTGTTTGTCGGTGTTTGCTCCTGCTCACTACCCCTCCCCCCTCCACAAACTTTTATTGATTTGTGTAACATGATCTTCCTGTGGTGCTGCTCCCATCTTGGACGAGGTTAAAGGTGCATTTAGATGATGCGAGAAGCAGCATATTGTTAGGAAGGAACATATCCTTCCCAACAATTGGCTGCTTGTTAAGTGCAGGTAAAGCACAGCATTTTCATGCAGGGATCACCTCCACAAGATTAGGACAGCTATAGCTACTGCTATTGCTCGTCCCCTTACAAAATCATTGTTCCTGGGCGGCAGAGAGCTGGTTATATAGCATGATCTGCTGCCCAGGAATGATGATTGAGGTGTCTGCACCGCAGAACATTTCACCCGATGAACGGCACCTTTAGACAGGCAGAATATCAGGAACGAGCATTTGTAGGAACGTTCCCTCCCAATAATCAGCCCATATATCAGGCCATGTAATTCCACCTTAAAGGGGATTTCCCATGAATAATGTAAAAAATTTAAAATCAGACACCATATAGTACATGACAAAACCTTTTTTTTTTAAACAAAGCTAGAACCAGCCCTGTACCTCATATGGATCCAGAGATCTCCCCATTCATTGCTCTGCTAGATTTATATCAAGCTGACAGCTCAAGTGGAGTGTCCATTCTGCTGCAGCTCAGGGGGCGTGTCCATGCTTTCCCCATCACAGCTCAGGAGGCGGTTGAAAGGTGAAAATGAGAATGTGCGGCCTTCGTAGGGTACTTTCACACTTGCGTTTTTCTTTTCCGGCATAGAGTTCCGTCACAGGGGCTCTATACCGGAAAATAACTGATCAGGCATATCCCCATGCATTCTGAATGGAGAGTAATCCGTTCAGTTTGCATCAGGATGTCTTCAGTTCAGTCGTTTTGACTGATCAGGCAAAAGAGAAAACAGTAGCATGCGAAAGAAACTGAAGACTTGCCTGAATGCCGGATCCGGCATTTTTTTCCATAGGAATGTATTAGTGCCGGATCCGTCCTTCCGGTCTGCACATGCGCAGACCTTTAAAAAAAAAAACAAAAAAAAAAAACTGATCAGTTTTGCCTGATGACACCGGAAAAACGGATCCGGTATTGCAATGCATTTTTCTGACTGATCAGGCATTTTTCTGACTGATCAGGATCCTGATCAGTCTGAAAAATGCCTGATCAGTCAGAAAAAATGACATCCGTTTGCATACAGTTTGCCTGATCAGGCAGTCAGTTCAGGCAACGGAACTGCCTGCCGGAATCAAACAACACAAGTGTGAAAGTACCCTTAAAGGGTAACTTTTTTTTATATAATTGGATTGGTCTGACTAAGTTTATCTTAGTTCCCTTGGTAATACTTTTGTATAGGTATTGAATTACCTAGTATTCAGTGGTGAGGCTAAAACCAGTGTCCTCCGTCTCCTATATACAAAAGACGGAGGACGTAGTAGTGGGCAGTCCCGAAAGCTGCGTGCGCACTCCTGTCGGACTGGGATAGTGCCGATATTCGCGATAAAAATTTGCGATCAGCTACTCAGGAGGAAGAGGGCGTGTTTAAGTCTGGAGAAAGCCGATTGGTTGGGGTGAGGCTGCGCGTTCCCGAGAAAAGTCGAATGAATTCTGGGTAGTTAGGGAGGGAGGTCTTAGCTTCATGGTAAGGGCATCGGCGGCCATCTTGGAAGTCAGAAAGAAGTCTTGTGAGGAGCGGTTGCTATGGACGGAATCTTATTAAACAAGTGGCATGTGAACACAAGAATTAGTGATTATGGATCATCACCACAGCAGCAGCAACAACATATATGAAAATTTAATTTTGAGTTAAAATATGAGTTATCCTTTAATGAGCCGGTCAAAGAAATAAAAAATTAAGTGGCAACGTACAGGCATATTTTATTGAATAACTTAGTAGCTCTACAAAAATTTGTATTACATGCAATTACAAAAGTAATCAGATCCAGGTGCTGGTTTGTAAACTGTAAAATATTTTTTGTCAGACAACCTCTTTAAGGCATTTTTAAGTGAAAAGGAGTTAGCAAGGGGGGGGGGGGTGGCAGAGAGAAACATCTGATAAAATGAGAACTAGATATTTCTTGTGGTATTATTGATTTATGCAGTTGTATGAAAAGTTATGGAGAAAATCTAGTAAGGCTACTTTCACATTTGCATTCGGGGTTCCACTTGTGAGCTCCGTTTGAAGGCTCTCACAAGCGGCCCCGAACGCATCCGTCCAGCCCTAATGCATTCTGAGTGGATGCGGATCCGCTCAGAATGCATCAGTCTGGCACCGTTTGGCCTCCGCTCCGCTCAGCAGCTGCTTGCAGCGTTCGGGTGTCCGCCTGACCGTGCGGAGCCAAACGGATCCGTCCAGACTTACAATGTAAGTCAATGGGGACGGATCCGTTTGAATTTGACACAATATGGCTCAATTTTCAAAATGATCCGTCCCCCATTGACTTTCAATGTAAAGTCTGGACGGATCCGTCTGCGGCTACTTTTACACTTAGAATTTATTTTACAATATAATGCAGACGGATCCGCTCTGACCGCAAGTGTGAAAGTAGCCTAAGCCATGCATCATTTAATACATTTGGCACAAATCACTCCAGCTACCTTCTTTACTTATTCTGATGTAGGCTTAGTAACTATGGGATCTTTACCGCCGACAAAATAACGACGACTCTCCTAACCATTTTATTTGCTCAGTGAAAACCCAACCATTATACGGATTATTCTTCATGACTTTCCCAGTAACTATATCAAGGTTTGCTCAGTAATTTTAATACAGAAACTATTTCCTATTTGTACATCTGAACGTGTAATATTTGTCCTGTAATTAACAGCAAATTTACCTGAAACCCAGGCCAGCGAGGACGTGGCTAATGCTGTTGGTACGCCAAATACTAAGAATATTTATTCTGCATATCATACATAAAACCACAGTCTATACACACACAGCTTGGTAACACATTAAAATGGAAAAGGCATTTATCCCACGTTACGGTCCTATTACACCTGAAGATTATTGCCAACAATCATTCGTATGAACGCTCGTTAGCAGTAATCTGGCAGTGCAATACTGCCGCCGATCACCTCGTTCATCGGAATCTATTAGCAGGTTTAAAGATCCTCATTTGTCAGCGGCAGATCGTGGTGTGTAATCACCATCTGCTGCAGGCAAACAGTGATTCAGTATGGGGACGAGCGATGGCATTAGTGATCGCTCCTCCCTATACCGAGGAGGAGGAGATGGCTGCATGTAAATGCACCTTTCTCATCCACCAGCAGGAACGCTTCCTTCTCGACAATCTGCTGTAATACCGTCCTGTGTATAGGGACTTTTGATCCTGTTCATTAAAAGATCCGATACACAGCCCACCACGGTTGTTCTACATGGTCAGTTGACACGCAAGGGTGCAATCTAAGATGTCACAAAAGAGTAGGCTGCCATGCCAATACATAGGCACTCTGCCATCTCATTTGTGACATGCCAATGGGAGACAGAGGGAGTCACCTCACTCTAAACCACTTAGATGCCAGGATCACTATCAACCACTATATCTTAGAGGTTAAATGGCCCAGTTAGGGCAGGAGACCAGCTCCCATGTGAGAGCCGAGACCCCACTCTCCTCTGCACGGGAGAACTGTGCAATGCTTAGGGTACTTTCACACTAGCGGCAGGACGGATCTGACAGGCTGTTCACACTGTCGGATAGGTCTTGCAGCTATTTCGCCGTGCCGCTGCTCCGTCCCTATTGAGCTCTGGCGCAGCACGGCAGTGCGCGGTGTTAGGCCGCCGGACTAAAAAGTCGGAGCTCTGCCCACCCCCATCCCCATTATAGTCAATGAGGACGGAGCGGCAGTCCGGCGAAATAGCGGCAGGACGGATCCGACAGGGTAAACAGCCTGTCAGATCCGTCCTGCTGCTAGTGTGAAAGTAGCCTTAGGCTAGGCCTCCATAAAATGGTGTATTGGTGGTCACTAAAAGGTTAAAGACCCAGCCATTTTCTTTTTTTTTTTACTCCCTGCCTTTCCAAAACCATAACTTTTTTTTCCCCACCCGCATAGCCATATGAAGACTTGTTTTTTGAGGGACTACAGGGAGTGCAGAATTATTAGGCAAGTTGTATTTTTGAGGATTAATTTTATTATTGAACAACAACCATGTTCTCAATGAACCCAAAAAACTCATTAATATCAAAGCTGAATATTTTTGGAAGTAGTTTTTAGTTTGTTTTTAGTTTTAGCTATTTTAGGGGGATATCTGTGTGTGCAGGTGACTATTACTGTACATAATTATTAGGCAACTTAACAAAAAACAAATATATACCCATTTCAATTATTTTTTTTTACCAGTGAAACCAATATAACATCTCAACATTCACAAATATACATTTCTGACATTCAAAAACAAAACAAAAACAAATCAGTGACCAATATAGCCACCTTTCTTTGCAAGGACACTCAAAAGCCTGCCATCCATGGATTCTGTCAGTGTTTTGATCTGTTCACCATCAACATTGCGTGCAGCAGCAACCACAGCCTCCCAGACACTGTTCAGAGAGGTGTACTGTTTTCCCTCCTTGTAAATCTCACATTTGATGATGGACCACAGGTTCTCAATGGGGTTCAGATCAGGTGAACAAGGAGGCCATGTCATTAGATTTTCTTCTTTTATACCCTTTCTTGCCAGCCACGTTGTGGAGTACTTGGACGCGTGTGATGGAGCATTGTCCTGCATGAAAATCATGTTTTTCTTACCTTGCAGACTTCTTCCTGTACCACTGCTTGAAGAAGGTGTCTTCCAGAAACTGGCAGTAGGACTGGGAGTTGAGCTTGACTCCATCCTCAACCCAAAAAGGCCCCACAAGCTCATCTTTGATGATACCAGCCCAAACCAGTACTCCACCTCCACCTTGCTGGCGTCTGAGTCGGACTGGAGCTCTCTGCCCTTTACCAATCCAGCCATCTGGCCCATCAAGACTCACTCTCATTTCATCAGTCCATAAAACCTTAGAAAAATCAGTCTTGAGATATTTCTTGGCCCAGTCTTGACGTTTCAGCTTGTGTGTCTTGTTCAGTGGTGGTCGTCTTTCAGCCTTTCTTACCTTGGCCATGTCTCTGAGTATTGCACACCTTGTGCTTTTGGGCACTCCAGTGATGTTGCAGCTCTGAAATATGGCCAAACTGGTGGCAAGTGGCATCTTGGCAGCTGCACGCTTGACTTTTCTCAGTTCATGGGCAGTTATTTTGCGCCTTGGTTTTTCCACACGCTTCTTGCGACCCTGTTGACTATTTTGAATGAAACGCTTGATTGTTCGATGATCACGCTTCAGAAGCTTTGCAATTTTAAGAGTGCTGCATCCCTCTGCAAGATATCTCACTATTTTTGACTTTTCTGAGCCTGTCAAGTCCTTCTTTTGGCCCATTTTGCCAAAGGAAAGGAAGTTGCGTAATAATTATGCACACCTGATATAGGGTGTTGATGTCATTAGACCACACCCCTTCTCATTACAGAGATGCACATCACCTAATATGCTTAATTGGTAGTAGGCTTTCGAGCCTATACAGCTTGGAGTAAGACAACATGCATAAAGAGGATGATGTGGTCAAAATACTCATTTGCCTAATAATTCTGCACGTAGTGTAGTTGTACTTTCTAACGGCACCATTTTATATTGCATGCGATGTAGTGGGAAGCTGGAAAAAAAAAATTTAAAACTCAATTTTGCTATAGCTTTACAAAGTTTCATTTTTACTGTTACTGTGGTACCTTGGAACCGAACCAGAGTACGGGAAATATTTTTTTACAGTAGAAATCAATTTATCAAGTTATTACGCAAAGTCTCGCGAGACTTCACAAAGTAATAACTTCAGCTCATTGGAGCCAAGACATTCTAATACTGTACATGGCGCTTGCTCCGTAAAGTATTGAAACAAAGTTTTATGCGAAAGAGAGAGAAAGAGAGAGAAAGAGAGAGAAAGAGAGAAAGAGAGAAAGAGAGAAAGAGAGAAAGAGAGAAAGAGAGAGAATGAGAGAAAGAGAGAAAGAGAGAGAAAGAGAGAAAGAGAGAAAGAGAGAGAGAAAGAGAGAAAGAGAGAGAGAAAGAGAGAGAGAAAAAAAAAAAAACACCCTGTCACGACTACAGGTGTTCGTATTTCAACGTCCGTCACGTCCACAGACTCGCAATAAAGTCCTGTCACGACCACAGGCAGTCTTGTCATACACAACTTTCACATCCACAGGCTGGTCAAAGTCCTGTCACGCCTACAGGCACACCACCGCTCATCCACACATCAGCACGAAGTCCTGTCACGACCACCGGGACGTCTCCTCAGCCATGGTCACTCCACAGGTGCCACCTGGACATCCCAACACGGGCCAGGGCCGGTCCCGTCTTCAGGCCTCACAGCCCGGGAGACCACGGGGTGCGATCACGCAGGTGGCGGTAGCACGCTGGTCCGCCCCGGCACTCGCAGGGCGGCCAGGCCCCCGTAATGGCCAGGCATTCGAGCACAAGGTCATACTCGCAGCTAGGGAAAGGGGGGTTCTAATGGCTCTCAATTAACAACCAATAGGAAGATGTCACAAGAATTCACTCCTGGAGGCTCTTCTGCGTCGCGAGATAATGGGGACACCCAGTCGGAGCGAAGCGTGGGACCCTCGTTACGTTCCTGGACCATCCCAAAGTTGTCCGCCGAGCTGCGCCGAAGAGGCATCCCCTTCCCAGCATCAGCAAGGAAAGCCGAGTTGTATCGTCTTCTGATGTCAGATGGACCACCAGTGAGTCAAGACGAGGTTTCCATGGGTACCATTCAGACGTCGCTAACCCAACTACACGCCGTGATCAACAATATGGCGTCATCCATGTCAGACCTTCAAGCCAGAATGGATTCGGTGGAAGCCAGGTCTGCGGCGGCAGCATTAGCGACACCAACACCTGCGGAACGGCCAACCGGTGCTTCGGGTGGGTCATCCCACTTTCCCTCAATCGCCCCGTCCCACTTCATTCCAGCCAGTATAAGGCAGGACATATTGGAGGGCAAAGACGTCAACCTGGCGTCCCTGCTTATTGCGACACATGAGGCCCCGGACAATAGAACCATTGCGTGTGGGGAGGTCTCGGTAATCCTGAAGTCTAAGGACGCTAGGCTTAACAGGAAATTGAACGTCACAGAATTCGTTCTAGCGTTCAGCTTATATCGGGACATGATTTGCTCAGTCAACCCACATAGGAGGGCCGAACTAGATCTATACATGTACAAGGTGGTCGAATTAGGTTACAAATATGGTGGCACAGCATTCTTCGACTATCACCGGTCTTTCTCAGCCAAAGCAGCAGCTGCACTCATCCAGTGTCAGCACGTGCTGGATTGGTCGGACATAGATACAGAATTGTTCTGCCGCCCTTTTGCAGACCTGCACGGTCTGCAACTCGTACTCCCACACCACGGGTTGGTGCTCAGACGGGCGACGTAGCAGATCCAGCACCACCTTATTCAGCCCCACGTCCATCCAACACCAAGCCAGCATCCGGGGTAGACAAGTTAGGTCGTTCCATTAAATACCTTGGCAGGAGCCAGATATGTAACAATTATAACTACGCCATTTGTCACTACAACCACGCGCGGCATGCCCTCAAAGGAATCAAGGCCCAGCGTGACTAAGCGTGGTCAACGTGGGTCTGCTGGCGGTATTCTTGGCTGAACATCCACACCCGGCCTGGGTCCAGTTTGTCATCCACGGATTGACACACGGTTTTCATACAGGGCTTCTCGCACTCCCTCAAACTACGTTAGAGTGTGACAATTTGCAGTCCGCAGCCAGGGACCCTGAGGCGGTAACCCAGTTGATCCACACTGAGCTAGACCGGGGATACTTGATAGGTCCATTTAGCCAACCTCCCTTCGCATGATGGAGAGTCAATCCAGTAGGCATCGTGACCGGCAAATTTAATAATAAAAACGCCTAATCTATGACTTGTCCGCCCCACATTCTTTACACATACCAAGCTTGAACTCTCTGATTCCATCCGAAGAATTCACTATGAGATACGCATCAATAGACAAAGCCATACAGGTAATAATCAGATTAGGCAGAGGCACCTGGCTGTCAAAAGCAGACATTACCGATGCTTTCAAACTACTTCCCATCCATCCTGAGTTATGGCAGTGGCATGGCATGAAATGGCAGGGTGCTTATTATTTCGCCAGTAAACTGACCTTCGGGTCAAAGTCCAGCCCCTGGTTGTTCGACCAGCTGGCCAGCGCGCTGCATTGGATCTTGACCAACACCTTCAGGCCAAACCACGTCATCCACTACTTAGATGATTTTCTCCTGATAGAATCCCCAGATCAAGTACCTCAAGACCTACAAGTCCTGCTCACTGTGTTTTCAGACCTGAGAATTCCATTGGCCCCGCACAAAGTGGAGGGTCCCAGCACAGAGATCACCTTTCTAGGCATCCACTTGAACACAGTGGACATGAAGGCCAGTCTTCCTCAGGACAAGCTGGCCAGAATCAAGATGGTTGTTCACAGACTAGCACAGGTGAGGGTAACCACCAGGGCAGATCTTCAGTCACTCCTTGGAATGTTGAATTTCGCCATGCGCATAATGCCGCAGGGCAGGTCCTTCATTTCAAGGCTCCTGGCACTCCTCCCGCTAGCACCCTGCCAAGACAGCCCAGTCCAGCTGGACCAAGACGCCATCGCTGACTTGTTGATGTGGGACAACTTTCTCTCCCAATGGAATGGGGTTTCCCTGTTCATCCCGGTGGCGTTCAGTGATTCCCCAGTGATCCACACAGATGCCTCGCCTGCAGCCGGCTTTGCAGCCATCCATGGCACTCACTGGTTCGCCCAATCATGGCCGGCAGAGGTCACCAGCATCTCAGGGTTTTCAAGGAGTTCCTCACTCTTTGAGATTTATCCCATAGTAGCAGCGGCTGTCACGTGGGGGGCTCAGTGGAGCAACCAGACAGTCCTGTTCCTGACCGACAATGAGGCTCTCGCCAACATTCTAATGAAGGGCAGGTCAGCCTCCAGGCACATCATGGCATTCGTGCGAAAGCTTGTGTGGTTGGCTCTGCAAAACAATTTCAACTTCATATGCACACACATAAGTGGCCAACGCAATGTCGCAGCCGATGCTCTATCTCGGTTTAACTTTCCCCTCTTCTTTCAGGTCCTTCCAGAGGCAGATCTCTGCCAAACACCAACCCCGCCTCATGGCCAGCTATTGTTGAAGTAGCACCTTTTCTCCAGATGGCTAGGAACCTCATGTCCGATTCTCTATCCAGCAATACACGAAAGGCGTACAGGACAGCAACAGGTTTTGTTCAACAGGTTCAAAACCTCTTACCCTCCGGCCGGGGAGGGTCCTATCACTTACCCGCTTGCGTTTATAGCTTTTTGCCACTCTCAGCTAAATCTATCTTATAGCACCATTAAGCTGTACCTTGCGGGCATACAGCATCATTGGTATGTACAGGGCTCCAGACTAAAAAAAATATCAAGGAGCCATTGGCTCCTAACCTGAAAAATTTAGGAGCCAAATTACATTTTTAGTCGCCAAATTTAAAATACATGTAATTACTGTATAACAGATACTGGAGATCCTGACAGACCGATGAACATGAACAGATCCCTAACGTCAGAACCTGATCAGAAAGGGAATAATTAGAGTATTCAGCTACTTTCACACTTGCGGCAGTGTGACGGCAAGCAGTTCGGTCGTCGGAACTGCCCGCCGGATCCGCCGCTGACTGAAAGCATTTGTGAGACGGATCCGTATCACAAATGCATTGCAAGGATGGGTCCGTCTCTACGCATGTCATGCGGACAGACGGATCGGTCTTGTATTTTTACCGGTCTGCGCATGCCGGAAGGACAGATCCGGCATTCCGGTATTTTGAATGCCGGATCCGGCACTAATACATTCCTATGGGAAAAAATGCCAAGTCTTCAGTTTTTTTGGCCGGAGATAAAACTGTAGCATGCTACGGTTTTATCTTTTGCCTGATCAGTCAAAATGACTGAACTGAAGACATCCTGATGCATCCTGAACGGATCGCTCTCCATTCAGAATGCATGGGGAAATGCCTGATCAGTTATTTTCCGGTATAGAGCCCCTGTGACGGAACTCTATGCCGGAAAAGAAAAACGCTAATGTGAAAGTACCCTATGTGAGGCTGGTCACCCTGATGCCTCAGATACAGCCCTCCATTCACAGCAGCCTGTATTCTGCTGCATGAGGGGGCACTTCTGATACCACCCGAGAAGGACCTGAGGGCCCAGAGCAGAGCTCCTGCAGTCAGCCTGCTTTGTCCTCAGGTGACTCCCGCTGGCCGCAGGTAAGTCGTCCTCAGTGAGCCCACAGCAGGCAGCTCCCCCTCACCCGCCGGGCACAGAAGGCACCACTGACAGTGTTTTTCTTCTGCACCATCCGCTCCATCTTCTTAGCGATACGGATGATCTCCCGATCGGCTGCGCTCATTTTGGCTCTGCCCTGCTCCCCGAACACCAGTGCCACTCACACAGCAGCCCCGAGAACAACAGAGTTTCCCGCTAAGAGCGCCTACCTCACACACCCCGGCTGAAAGCTGCTCCCGACACTGCCAAAAAGCGAGGCCGCCGCTAAGTTGTCATGACTGTGGGCTCTGCCTCTTCCTGTTACAGCACCATGGACACTTACTTCAGCTCCGCTCCATTCCTGTCTGTTTCTCTAGGAGTCTGAGATGACAGCGCGTCACTTATGCCCGTGCCCCGCCACAATATCCAGCTACAGCGCGGCAGCCAGGTCGCAAATGGCGACAAGGCTAAAAAGTCTTGTCGCCATCTGCAAATTTTAAGGCGCATTGGCGACCATTTTAGTCGCCATCTGGAGCGCTGATGTACAGTTCCCGGATCAACCATCTCTGTTCACAGCCCATCCGGTCAAGTCCTTGCTGAGGGGCATCCAGAAACAGGCCATCAAAAGAAGACCAGCCAGGCAACCTTTCACCGGCAACATGGTTAGGACAGTCTCTGACGCACTGGCCAATGACCCCTTCGGACACTACATCAGCTCACTCGTCAGGGCAGCATTGTATCTGGCATTCTACGGCTTCCTCAGGCCAGGTGAGTTCACTTGTGTAAAATCATCCAAAAAATTATTGCGGAGAAACCAACTGGTTTGGGACGGTACTCATCTCATCCTCAGCTTGGACTCCAGCAAGACGGGCCGACCTGGGGAATCCATGCCAGTTAGGTACTTCATCACCAACAACAGGTGGTGCCCAGTAACGATCTTACGCGAGTGGTTGCAGTACACCGGGGACATGCCCGCGGAGGCCCCCCTCTTCCAGCTAGATGGGTTCCCCTTGAACATTCAGTCTTTCCTCAGATACGTTCGGTTATTGAGCTCCTCGTCAGGGGGCAACCCGTTAGCCATCACCGGGCATTCATTTCGCATAGGTGCCGCCTCCGCAGCCTCCAAAAATAATGTACCGGCACACGTCATTCAGAAGTTGGGCAGGTGGAAATCGGCATGCTACGCTCGGTATGTTACTGATCCTCAACAGGAAATGTCACTTGCTTTCAATCATTTGTTGTTGTAATTTCACTTAGAATACACAGATCCTAACCTTTCCTGCATCCATGTGGTTTTTGGCCCCTTCAGGCTACCCTCAAAATACAGCAGTTCCGGCATAACTCCACTGCTTCAGGTAGGTACAGGCACGTACTTCTCAGCCAGCCGATCCTGGCACAAACATACCTTTTGTGGAGCTTTTAGTATCAATCTGCTGTAATACCGTTCTGTGTATAGTTGTACACAAACATAGAAGAGGATTCTTTACGGTAAGAGCAGTGAGACTATGGAACTCTCTGCCTGAGGAGGTGGTGATGGTGAGTACAATAGAGAAATTCACGAGGGGCCTGGATGTATTTCTGGAGCGTAATATTATAGCTACTAGAGAGGGGTCGTTGATCCAGGGAGTTATTCTGATTGCCTGATTGGAGTTGGGAAGGAATTTTTTTTATTTCCCTAAAGTGGGGAAAATTGGCTTCTACCTCAGTTTTTTTTTTTTTTGCCTTCCTCTAGATTAACTTGCAGGATGACAGGCCGAACTGGATGGACAAATGTCTTTTTTCGGCCTTATGTTACTAGCAGTGTGAATATGAAGTTGGATTCTGCTTTTCAAAAGGCATTTTCCCGTAATATTTATTTTATGTAATGCCCACAGCCCGCTTCCTTAAAACAGATAATTTACACTTGCCTGCTCCCGCTGCTTTGGTCCTCCGCGTTGTCTCTGCTTTGTCCATATTCTGGTTCCCAGAGTGTTCATCTGGCGCTGCAGGGCACTTCATCTCTGAAGCCGATCACTGGCTACAGTGGAACATGCCACCATGCCCTGCAGTGCTGGATGTAAACAATCCGGGGATCGGAACATGGACACGGCAGAGGCAATGCGGAGGACCACAGCTGTGGTGAGCAGGTTAGTGTGTTTCAAAAGGTGGCTGTGGGCATTACATACATTAAAAAAAAAAAATTTAACCAGAAAAAACCTTTACGTGGACTGCGATGTGCCCTCTACATTAGGCTGCTTCACAGCCCCTCCTTCCACAGACTGCAGATGGGCAAAATACAGATGCGGTCTGTGTGCCATCCTCATTTGTTTGTATGGCCACCTTTTATGGACATATGGATGCACAAGATACATGCATGAGCTGTTCTGCAAACAGATATAACATGTCTGCAAAATGCTGACCACGGATACATAGAAGTCAATATAATGTAATGGAAGTGGCTCCCTGTGAGTTCAAATTTGGCTTTCAAACAAGTCTTAGGATTTGGCAACTGAATATAGCAATACCAGATATCCATCCATAGATAGATTTAATCGGGGTGCTTGCCCCTCATAGGTTTGTGTCATACCTGCGTTAGACATTTCCGGCAGGGAGCAGCCTGCTGTAAACGTCTGGATTCTGCACTGCCGGACGCTACCCGATACCTGCCAGCCACATTAACTTTAACTGGGACTGGCGGAGATCTGGCCACAACCTGGCAAACATGCAGAGCATCAGCCTGACTTAGGCTGGGTTCACACCTGAGCGTTTTACAGCGCGTTCCTACGCACTGTAAAACGCTCAACAAGGAGAAACCAATGCTTCCCTATGGGAATGGTCCTCACCTGGGCGTTTTACAGCGCGTACGATCGTGCTGTAAAATGCCCGACGCCCCAAGAAGTACATGAGCTTCTTTGGGGCGTCTTGTCGCGCGTTCCCGTCCATAGACTTTCGGGAACGCGCGACAATGGGCGTTAGCTTGTCTCTGTATGCGCGATTGCGAACGCTCGCGAACGCTCAGGTCTGAACCCAGAGTAAAACAGCTGCGCGTTTGCTGGTTGTGTCCGGACCTCCGCCAGTTTCAATTACGCTGGGTTCAGACCTAAGCGTTCTGAAAGGAGCGTTCTGTATGCGCGATTGTACCGGCGTTTGCAATCGCGCATACAGAGACAAGCGAACGCCCATTGTCACGCGTTCCCGAAAGTCTATGTACGGGAACACGCGACAAGACGCCCCAAAGAAGCTCATGTACTTCTTGGGGCATCGGGCGTTTTACAGCGCGATCGTACGCGCTGTAAAACGCCCAGGTGAGAACCATGCCGATAAGGAAGCATTGGTTTCTCCTTGTTGAGCGTTTTACAGCGCGTAGGAACGCGCTGTAAAATGCTCAGGTGTGAACCCAGCCTTATAGATAATGTGGCAGGACAGAATTTCGACGGCGAAGGATCCGGAAATCTGTTCCTGGCCAGAACAGCCTTCCGGATCTGTCAAACACAGATGGAAACACGCTTTACGCAGGGTGCTAAATCTCCGTAACACCTTAAGGACCGGGCTCATTTTCACCTCAACGACCAGTGCAAATCTGACCACTTTATGTAGTGATAACTTTGAAACGCTTTGACTTTTCTGAGCCATTCTGAGATAGTTTTTTCGTCACATATTGTACTTCATGACACTCGTAAAATGGAGTAAAAAAAAAAAAAAAAAAAAATTCATTTTTAATTTATAAAAAAATACCAAATTTACAAAAAAAATTAGCAAATTTACAAGTTTCAATTTCTCTACTTCTATAATACATAGTAATACCTACAAAAATAGTTATTACTTTACATTCCCCATATGTCTACTTCATGTTTGGATAATTTTGGGAATTACATTTTTGGGGGATGTTACAAGGACCAGTTCAGGTCTGAAGTTACTTTGTAAAGCTTACATAATAGAAACCACCCAAATATTACCCGATTCTAGAAACTACACCACTCAAGGTATTCAAAACTGATTTTTACAAATGTTGTTAACCTTTAGGTGTTCCACAAGAGTTAATGGCAAATGGAGATAACATTTCAGAATTTCGATTTTTTGGGCAAAGTTTTAATCTATTTTTTTTTCCAGTAACAAAGCAAGGGTTAACAGCCACACAAAACTCAATAGATAGTTTACAGAAACATCCCATATGTGGTTGTAAACTGCTGTATGGCCACACGGCAGGGCGCACAACGAAAGGAACGCCATATTGTTTCTGGAAGGCAGATTTAGATTTTTTATTTATTTTTTTGACACCATGTCCCATTTGAAGCCCCCCTGATGCACCCCTAGAGTAGAAATTCCATAAAAGTGACCACATCTAAGAAACTACACCCCTCAAGGTATTCAAAACTGATTTTACAAGTTTTATTAACCCTTTAGGCGTTCCATAAGATTTAATGGAAAAATGGAGATAACATTTCAGCAAAATGCTTTTTTTTTTTTTTTAGCAAGGCTTATGGTGAGACTATCAATGTCCAGTATACAGATATGGTGCTACAAAGATACGCAACTATTCATTCAACATGGGCTGGAGGCGAGACACAGAAACACTTGTATAATCATAGTGCCTCAGAGAAAATCCAGGTCACCTCACAATCCACACCCCCGTATACGGAAGGTGCCAGTAAATTGCTCTTGAAGAAAATAGAAGAAAATAGTTGCCCGAAATATACAGGTTTTTCAAGATGTGGCAGTCACCTGTGTAAAACATGCAAATACACTGTAACTATTAAAAGCTTTCATGACTCGAACTCTGGAGTTTCCCATTAAAAGCTACATCAATTTGTAATACAACGGGTATAGTTTATATTATACGATGTGTGGACTGTGATTTGGAAATGTAAAACTAGAATATTAGAACATCAATTATATAACTAATCCTTCCTGCCTAGGTCCATCAAACTGGTATGATCTATACGAGTGTATTACTGTAGTGCAACGGCGGCATGAAGCGCATGGCGTCATAGCAACCAATGACGCCGTGCACTCCTGCTCCCAGCAGGATGCCAGGCCGGGATACCACAGACCGCTCACGGCCTAAATCATCAGCATCTGATCGGTGGTGGTCCAACACCCGGGACCCCCGCCGATCAGCTGAGAAGGCAGCGGCCACCGCCGATCAGATGCTGGTGATTTATCCAGAGGATAGATCATCAGTTTAAACAAACTGCAGAACCCCAAACAATTTGCTTTTTTGAATGTGGAGTCTCCGGTTACACCCATCATCCATTCTTTACCTAAAGTACACAAAGGTACTAATCCCCCACGACCTATAGTTTTGGGTTAGGCTCACTAACTGAAAAGGTACATAAAAAGACACTTCTGATGTTTTGAGATGTTTTTAGAATGTTAAATGGAGTACCGAGTTCACATGGATAGCCAACGACGTTGTTTCATTATACCCATCGATTCCACACAATGTAGCCATTTTAGAACTGGAGTACCATCTGCACAGATACAGTATATATTATATAGGTTTGATACATTACATTTTTGAAGTAACTGGATTTTTACTAACTCACAACCCTACTGTGGAGGTCACTGTTTTTAAAGGGGCGGGCACACTGGAGGTCACTGTTATTAAATGGGTGGCCACTGTGAAGGTCACTGTTAAAGGGGTGGTCAATGCTAAAGGGGCAGGCAGGTCAATGTTAAAGGTGCGGATGAAATATATCCATGCAAAGCCGGGTCCTTCTGCTAGAGTGTGTGTGTGTGTATAATATATATATTTCAGTAGCGTCCTGGCTACCATGGTAACCGATCGGAGCCCCAGCATTACACTGCTGGGACTCCGATCGTAACTGCCCACTGCCACCAATGATGAGGGGGGGGGGGGGGGGGGAATGACCCTGTGGCCTCCAATGATTAATACTGGGGAGGGAGGGCCCACTGCCACCAATGATGGGAGGGGGACCCTGTGGCCACTGCCACCAATGATTAATACTGGGGGGGGGGGGGGGGGAGTTGAGTTACCAGAGGGGGCTGATAAGAGGGAGAGGCTGGGCGGCTCATGAGGGGCTGATCAGAGGCTGGGGGCTGTTTTTTGGACTTTTGGTTGGTCAGTGGTCACAAAATAAATGTGTTATTTATTTTATTGTTATAATTTGTATCGGTGAGTACTTAAATAAGAATATCGGTACTCGGTCTAAAAAGATAAATAAAAATGGTATTGGGACATCTCTACTATAAACCACTCGTTCTGGTACAGAATTAACAGTGTAATGTTTTTGTTATTACTAGAAGTCAATTGAGTAGTTACAGATACCCGAAATGGTGAAAAATGACATATAAAAGTATAACAATTAACGTCTCCTTGTGGCTTCCTGGCTGTCCCCATACAGTATAAAGTCTCCTTGTGGCTGTCCCATACAGTGTAACATCTCCTTGTGGCTGCCCCCATACAGTATAATGTCTCCTTGTGGCCCCAAGTGTTTTTTTTCTTCTAAATGGGCATTTATTGCGATATATATCGTTATCGCGATAAATTTAATTTAATATCGTTATCGTGGGAATATTTTTGATATCGCCCAACCCTACTCCACAGTACCCGCCCCTTTAAGCAGTAAAGAAAAATGGCTGGGTTGTCATTTTTTGGGAATATGTCAGGAACGGTCTAAAACCTTCCCGGACACCTGATCAGTCCAGTCGTTTGGTCGCGCATAAAGAACGTCCAGACAGAAATATATACAGTACAGACCAAAAGTTTGGACACACCTTCTCATTCAAAGAGTTTTCTTTATTTTCATGAGTATGAAAATTGTAGATTCACACTGAAGGCATCAAAACTGAATTAACACATGTGGAATTATATACATAACAAAAAAGTGTGAGACAACTGAAAATATGTAATATTCTAGGTTCTTCAAAGTAGCCACTTTGATTACTGCTTTGCACACTCTTGGCATTCTCTTGATGAGCTTCAAGAGGTAGTCACCTGAAATGGTTTTCACTTCACAGGTGTGCCCTGTCAGGTTTAATAAGTGGGATTTCTTGCCTTATAAATGGGGTGGGACCATCAGTTGCGTTGTGGAGAAGTCATGTTATAAGGGAAAATAATAATGATCGGGTCCCCATCCCGATCATCTAGCAACCATGTGTGAAAAATCGCACCACATCCGCACTTGCTTGCGATTTTCACGCTGCCCCATTCACTTCTATGGGGCCTGCCTTGAGTGAAAAAAAAAAACAAAAAAAAACAAAAAAAAAAAAACACAAAATAGAGCATGCTGTGATTTTCACGCAACGCACAAGTGATGCGT